>NW_027271891.1:220000-285000 GCF_040938485.1 Diadema antillarum
TATTTGACGAAAATTGGTTTTGAAATGGCAGAGATGTCCAAAAAGAAAGTATCCTAATAAAAGTTAGGCCCCAACTTATATTATAGGAACACTTTGTTTTTGCATATCTCAGCCATTTTGAAGACGATTTTTGTCAAATAAACTTGTATTTCCCTTAGAATTGTATTTTCTTTCATTATTTCATAAGTAATTTCTCATCATCTCCCCAAAAAATTAAAAAAAATAAAAATCTAAAGCCCAAACCCAAAAAACAAAAACAAAACAATGCCATCCCTTTAAGAGTAAGATAGAATTCAATCATTAAAGCAGTAAAACATTCGAAAATATTTAACAGTTGCAATCTTTGATTGTACCATGTCTGAATTCAAACATTGAACAGATTTAATATACACCCCTGGATGCTCAAAACTCATTCGTGATAAAATCCTTGGTTAATCTATGAGCTGCTACGTATTTGAACGATTAATTTTCATCTTTCCTTAAATAATACCTACATGTACAAAACATGTCATGCTAAATGTATATAGTAAAAATATTCACTTTCTAGATATGTCAAACTATAGTATGATTACAATATAATAGGTTGTAAAGCGAAGATGTGTGACATTTTCATGCGCTCAATTTGGACATATTTATGCGATGTTTATTTTCATTGTGCGTTGTAAAACTGTGATACAAGGAGTGATTATTTGAAGAAGGAACAATAAAGAAATTTAGTGGAAATTTTCATGTATACTACAACGGAAAATTGTGTGGTGATAACATTACACCTTTGCAACTAATATCAATGATTTGTGAAAACTTATTACAAATTTAAAGCCCATTTCTTACTTTATTGAAGGTCCAAAGTTGGCAAATCCTGTGTTTTCATCCTGTATCGATAATCCGATTTCTCTCTATCTAAGCCAACTTTATCTTGTTGTAGAATTGTACTTTAAGCAGTATTTAGCTGCCGTCAGATGACTGAGTTGTGGCTCCTTTCACGGAAGACTCAAGTTGATAAAATGATATATAATGCAATTATTGCGCCTTTTTTTTTAATATGGTCTTTCTGTTTGGGGAAGTGCTGCAAATATATACATAGACAGACTTTTTAAACTACAAAAACGTGCAATAAGGGTTATAAACCATTCAACTTATTTAGCTCACACTTCACCAATTTTTAATTCCCAAAAGATTTTAAAGTTGTATGACAGATATAAATATATTTTAGGTAATCTTATGTTTTTATGGCATAGAAAGCTTTTACCCGATTCTCTGATGCATTATTTCACCTTAAATTGCAATATTCATTCATATTATACCAGAAACGCTAAGAATTTTAATATCCCAAAAGTAAGAACATCGTTATTTCAGAAATCTGTGTTTTATCAAGGTCCGCTTATATGGAATTCAATACCAGATGATATTCGTAAAGTTACCTCTTTTAATGTATTCAAACGTAAACTTAAGGAGAATTTTATACAAAATTATAATTCCTAAGTTTTTGACATGCTTGGCTGGCAATACATGTATTCTATCTAATGATTGTAACTCACTTTATTCGTATTGTCTTTGTAATGTAAATGTAGTGTATTGTGTATCATGCTGTATTGCTTTATGTTTTGTCTTGCAACGGTATATCTGTTCATCTCATTTTTTTCTTAAATATGAAAAATTTACCACCAATGCATTTTTTAAAATGGATTTTCTGGGTCGGCCAGATTTTAAGGTCACTTAATTCCTCGTTGGCTGCTTCCCTTCAGCTTTATATATTCCAAAGTTATGTTTTTTTCTCTGTGTCTGTCATGATTGCTCATCAATGTCTTTCTCTGTTGTTTTTATACTGAATAAATAAATTCAATTCAATTCAATTTAAGTGTTTATGGTCATCTGTTTCATCGCCCCGAATTCATGTGGTAGTGGAAAAATGTAAGTGCTGAAATCTTCTGATACCGTATATAGGTACAGAAATGTCTTACTTCATGTTTAAGAATCTTATTAGAAAAACAGTGTTACAATTTATATTTAGATAAATACTATTCACATTTGCAAGTCAAAACCTCGGAATTCACTTAATTTCTGCCTTCCTTTCACAACTCGCAATCACTTAATCATTACTTTCCATCTACTGTATCATGAAATGGGAAAATATAAACATACTGTATCTATTTACTTTGACAGTCCCACCCTGCGCCCAATTTGGCTGCTTCACGTCTTTTGCTCACAACCTACCTACTACATCACAGAGTCAATTTGACGCTTGACGATGTCACGACCAACTTTTTGTTGTTTTTCCCCCTGTTTTCATTTTCTCCCAGCATATAAGCCCGATGACGATAGGAAGGTACTTGCCAGGTTGATGCGAAAGCCACTGTTCGTTAGTTAGTTTACCACCTGTCGAAAGATCTGCCGCGCGCATTAATGTGCGCGGCGGATTTCATTTCCAATCTATCCCGTCATGCAACGCTGAATCCGCCTCTCACGACACTAACTCACCAAGTCATTCCCTTCTCCGTGCCCTTTTAGCCAGCTTCCCTCTTGACGTGGACTAGGATTGCCCCCCCTCCCACCCATCTCCATTCCCAGAGCTATCTCCCCTCTTCTCTTTCTCTGCAACTATCAAAAGTGTCCTTCACATAGATATATATTTGTCCTTTCTATCAGCTCTCGCACAAACCTGTACAACAACATGTGGATATACGTATTTGTGTCTGTGTGCATGTTTGCTTTAATATACACTGTAATTTCATGTGAATGATCGTGTATGTCATTTTTTGATGTTTTTTCAATGCACACACAGGCATACTTATACATACTTATACATACATACACACATTCATACAGTCCTACATACGTACAATGCATATATTATACACACACACACACACACACACACACACACACACACACACACATATATATATATATATATATATATGTATATATATATATATCAGATTTCATTTTATTGTCTATATTGGATATTCTTTCTTTTGTCATTTTCAGAAATAGAGATATCCTGCATACATACAAACATACACACATAGATACTTATATATATATATATATATATATATATATCAGATTTCATTTTATTGTCTATATAGGATATTCTTTCTTTTGTCATTTTTAGAAATAGAGATATCTACATACATACATACATACACACATAGATACTTATATATATATATATATATATATATATATATATATATATATATATATATATGTGTGTGTGTGTGTGTGTGTGTGTGTGTGTGTATATATATATATATACATTATGTGTATGTGTATGTATGTATGTGTGCCTGTGTGTAATAAAACACGTTTCTATTGCGCTTATCACCACAGATGTAGTCCCCATGGTGGGCTTTGTAAATGGAAGAATAGAAAGAAGAAATAGACAGGAGAGAATCAGAAGACAACATGAAAGTCATTTCAATTTTTTTTGGAAGGAATATTAGTATAACAATCAATGCATACAACGAATATATGAAACTTAATAAATATCATCTCAATTTTGGAAAACATTATAACAATCAATGCAGACAACGAAAACTCAACACATAAAAATAAAGACGACTGAAATGCCAATAGAGTTCTCGATTGAATTGAATTGGGACACGACGTTTCAAACAAAATCAACAAAGCACAAGTAAAGAGAAAATCATCTACATTGTACATGTGAAGGAGAATTGTCATTTGAAAATGCACAAAAATGTAGATATTGTAATAGAATGGACGTTACAAACTCATTTAGTGAATCTGAACCAGGATAGCTGCAGGTATAATATGGTGTACGTAGCTAGATACATTGCAAAATACAGCACAAAAATCATTTCACCTAAACTCCCAGTGATCTAAACTTTTATATTTGAATAGATAATTATGATGATATCATGATAATTAAACGAACAAGCTATATATCGAGGGAACGAATGATTGTAGTCTTTTATGATAAGCTTTGCGATAACATCATAGTAGATACTGGAAAAAAAAATATTAACAAGCCATACAACCCTGCTTTACAAAATGCAAGGTTTGGATGAATTTCACTGTCATTGTATGTTACTCCATATTTTATGCCTTCTTTATCCTCTTTTCTACTTCTAAAATATGGAATGTCTCAGACATCTTTCCTCTAAAAAAGGAGAAAGAAATAAGATACGTGGGGATTTTATATATCATTCATTGTATTCATAATTGTATGGAAATATCTTTTTATAGCTGAATGTCAACGGGCTTCCAATTACATGCACCAATATTTTCTCGATAGGAAGAAAACGAATGGAAAATATCTATAATGCATTTTGATGCTGAACATATTGTAGAATATTTATGTCCTTCTTTTCATCGATTCATTCTAGGACATATTCAGTCGGCGTAATTACATAATGCAGATAATCTATTTTCTTCGATAACATCTGAAATGATTATTTCAGGTTAACATTTCATATTACTCTCAAATCAATTCAGAATTCCTAATCAAGTATACAATAATCAACGGTAATATGTCAAAGAAACTCGCAAAGTATTTTCTCTCTTTTTTGCAGCATTACAGGATGACATTTCACAAAGGAATGGGGCTGGGACAAAGTTGAAAACAATGAATTGCTCGTGTCGTTAGCAAATGCCCACGTAAAGACAACATGCACATACACAAGAAAACACAGAAGGCAAATAAACACACTCTTACGTACTTCCTTGGACACAGTCGCTCAAATTAGGTAGTCGCTCCAACATGGGCACGCATTTTATAAACACGGTGACGACATTTCACGAATCTCCATTACATTCCTTCCTACATCAGTATTAAGTAGAATTCCGTCAAACAGAGAGAGAGAGAGAGAGGGGGGGGGGGTGGAGGGGGTAAGATAAGAGTGGGGAAAATACACCTTCACATTTCAGTAAAGTTTGTTGCCGGCTTTGTCGTTTCCTTCAATTTTAAGAAGGACGGCTAAAGTGGTTTGGAATTGCCAAAATTTAGGAAGCACACGTCAGCATTTACGTTTCAAAAGGTGGGAGGGGACGTGAGTGCATGGGCAAGAAAGACAGGGAAAGGAATGAAACTAGAGAGAGAGACAGACAGACAGACAGAAAAAGGAGAGATTAGGAATAGGAGAAAGCGGGAGAAGGAAAATGAGAGAGAAAAATGGAAAGAAAAAGAGATAATTCAATGGGATGAGAAAAACAAAATACGTGTACAAAGAGAGAGAGAAAAAAGGTCATAAAAGGAGAGACAGGAAATCGAATGTATACGATGGTTACAAAACGACGAAGAGAGAGCGAGAGAGAGAGAGAGAGGGAGGGAGAGAAAGGGAGGGAGGGGGAGAGAAAGAAAGAAAGAAGGAGAGAGAGGTACGCTAAAGAAGTCTTACCTAGATGGATAATATGGATAAAAGGTTGAATGACATACTATGTACGCACACAAGGGACACATTTGTGATCAAAGCTAGGGTAGAAGCACATGTTGTGCGTTTTACAGAATTAACACCAGACTTGCCAGACCTTTCTTTGTGAGAAACAATTAGAATTGCATCAATTCAGTAAATGAATTCTCTCGAGCAATTTGATGAAAATGACGAGAAAATGAATTTACTCGTTACTGCACTGCAACTAATGGATGCTTAAATGATTTCTCTTTGTTTTGTGATGAGTCCCCTCAACTTCGTTTTACAAGTTCTAAGCTCTTTCTAAGCTCCTACAGTCGGAAAATACCAAGACTCTTTTCTCAACGATTACCCCGCATACATTGGTGTGATATTCATTGGTGGGATATTCTGAAATGATACCAGCCATTGTTATGTTTATACTCTTGCCATCATCATAGTCGTCGTCGTCGTTATCATCACCATCATCACCACCATCATCATCATTAGAATTGCTAGGACCAATGGAGGAGTTATTGAGATGATGATGATAATATCACCTCTGGTATAGTATAAATTGTACTTGTCTCTTAGGACCTGTGTGATCCGACCTAGGAGCAATAGCCTTCCATCTCCCTGAGAGTGCGTGCTAAGGTGACATGAACAATTTGTCTTACCCATTTGTGGTCGATATATGACAAAAACATGCTCGTTATATCTGGCAAGGAAGGAGAAAAATGAGCAAGTTCTCAAACCAAGGACGTCCTTAAAAGGTCGGGAGGTGAGGCCGCGGCAAATGATGATACAGGGTGACTCCATGAACAGTGGCTGAACTGTCGCACCGAAAAACTTGTTAGCTCTTCACGTTTTCTAAAGGTTGCAGGTTTCATTCTGCATATTATTATGTGAACTTCCCTAAGTTCTGTGGGTATACTCGTCTCTGCTCAACGTAACGTCGCTATGGTACAAACACCACACTACACCACAGCATGTTTGATGGAGATAAACTCTGGGCAACAAACTCTGTGGCTCATTATGCAATAGCCTGGTTCGAGCATTGATACTTTCAGCTGTAGAACAGATCTCGACGATGATTTGTTGTTGTTGTTTTTCACAAACTAATGTACTTTATTACAGCCTCCGTAATAGTTTACGTTGTTCTCTCTTTTTCTTTTTTCTTTTTTCTTTTTTCTTTTTTTTTTGGGGGGGGGGGGAGATCACCATCGAGATGATCTGTTTTCAGAAACCCGCTCGATTTACGTGTAGGCTACCTACTATATCAACTGTTTTAAAAAAGGGTGTTCTGATAATTATTTCACAGAACATGCTGGTTTTCTGTTTAGATCTTGGGAGTGGTCTGTTTGATTTGGGGTTAGAATCCCTGTTTGGAGTGCTGCTGCCAATACTCATACACACAGAAAAAAACAACAACAAACACACACCCGTAAGCAAATGAATGATTGGATAAAAGTGTGTATGTATTAATATATTCATTTATTTATTCCGCCTTCTATATTATTTAACAGGGTAGCTCCATCAGTAGGCAGGTACTGTTGTCCTTGCACACAATTACGTACAAGTAGCTAAAACTTGGTAACACCCTTGCAAATACTGCAGAAATCAAGTGATAAGCAATAATGACAAATCCCATTCGTTCCGTAGAAATTAACATTTATCATATGATGGTCGCAAGAAAGAACAGGCGATCCTTGTAAAAAGAATATGACCGGAACACTTTAAAGTCTTACTAGCTGGAAGCAGAAAGCACTATCTAATTACCGACCAAATTTGCCGAGCTCCCCCCCCCCCCAACAAACAGACAGGTAAGCAAATAAACAAGCAAACAGAAAAAAATTATTTGATTTGATAATGTCGTCCTTCATAATGATTGTTCACTTTGTTGTTTTTTCCCTTATGACATGACGTCATGATGCCCTGACAAATAGCGTTCTTTGCACTGAGCATGCGTGACAAGTCAGAAGGTCTACTGCTACCTGTGTCTTTTTTTTTAGTTTAACAGCTGTGAGCAATGGCTTGCTTTTCTGCTTGAAGATGAGCAGTGACAACTTTTCTATTCGAGTTCTTCTTTTTTTTTCGTCTTACCTCGCTGGCGGAGCACAACTTGGATTATATTTCTCCATCATTCCACTCACCGCCGCCCTCGCCTTTTTCCATTTCGTAACGGGAAGAGCAGCAACATAGGAGATTAACATTCCTGGGATATGAAACTTCCATTATGGAGGGTTCAATCCGAGTTCACTGCAGGGAAACCTACCCTTCAGTTTCCGTTCCGTCCTTGCGCGACTCGCAGAAAAATCTTTTTCTTCCATTTCATCTGAGCTGGAAACACACAAAAAAGCAAGGCCCAAACCAAAATGTGTTCATAAATATAAGCGAAGCACTGAGCAGCTACGTAACGTAAACTGGGCGTTGGACATTACTTAAACCGTTGGAATTAAAGACACCGTCCTCAGAAAAGAAATCACACGGAATTCTTTTTTCTTATGGTCTATTAATTTCTCTTTTTTGTGTGTTTTTCCATTTTATCATTACCAATAAATTTGGGATCCGCAGCTTTTCCTGGTTGGTTCTGCTTGTATGCCCACAATACTGCTTTTCTCAGTATATTTTGAAAAGGAGCATTAATTTATTGACATATTTGCACTGAATGCAAGACTCACTTTATACTGCACGATGTTTAACATACTTAATGCTGCACGATATTTAAGAGAAAAAGTGACTTTGGCAATTAGTAAGTACGATGATTCCATTTGGAAATGTTCGCCTGATTATTTAGTGTTACTTTGAGTTTAGCTGTTTCATTATCATGCTACACATATCATTATTACATGTTTTACACAATCAAGCCAATGTTTGCAGTTGTTACTACTGTTAATAATGTCAAACCAGCAAATTCTGCTTAAGGATACCTGAAATGACAAATTCCCCATTATCATAATGAAAATGTCAATATAATTTATTATCTACCAAATTTCAGCACCCAGCATCAAACCGAAAAGACTCATAATGTCACCTAGCTCTCAGCAACTACAACATTCGTGCATTTCATAACCTGTTTTATTACCGCCTACCTTCTGTACAAAAACCCTTCTCCAATGATTTCTGACTTAATGCATTATTGTGGATCTTTTTCATTTTATAATCATTACGGGAAATGTCACTTAAAAATGTATTGCTTCGTGGCGCTTTTCAAATATGGAGCAGGTATATATAGAAGAGATATAGAAGGAATTATATAGCAAGGATGCTTACATTAAGCTGAAATCATGTCGCGAACTCAGTTACTATTTTTTTCTTGTTGCCATAGTATGTCATAAAATCAAAAGTGAGGCCGTAATCAAGTAACAACAAAAACATAAGCAAAATTTTTATCATATACAGAGCTGTTTGCCTGTAGTCCATGTGGTTTGAATAGGAAACGTTCCCCTTCCCAGTACATTAGCTTGCATTATCAAAATAACACCGCAGTTTAGCTCTTGATAATGCCCGCTATAACTGCTTAATGAGGCTCATAATTTCGCTTCCATTCTTCTGCCTCTCCAAAGAATACCCTCGTAAATAGATGACGCACAAACATTACAGCAGTAATTCTCTGGAGACGAGTCACTTTACTATTTGATCATTACGCTTAAAAAAAAGAATATGCTTATGAGCAGTGATTGAATAAGCGTCAGACTCCTTTTATTTTTCTACTTTAACGTTCTTTGCCTTTTCATTCAGCATTTGAAACATGCTTACAATAAAATCTTACCCTGCAGTGTAAATGAATTGAGCACTATATCAAAGAGCACTTTTCTCTCCGCCCACATTGTCAATTATGACGTCATAGAAGGAACTAACGTTTACTCGTATCATCGTACATTCTTGTTCATTTCCGTTCGACCATCATCTAATCTGTGGTATTTGTATAGTTTACAATGACAACTCTATTGAAAACTTCTCCTCTTGTTACTACTAGCACATACACCACAGCTACCACGCAAACCATATTACCATGATAACTGTGGCCACTATATGGCTGCTGATAAAGATCATTACTACAAGAGAATAAGTTATTTGCGTTTTGTTTATTGATTTTCGTTTCCATTTTCATTTCGAAACAAGTCTATAGGATAAATTCAATAGATACACATTTGCATCAGTTTCAATGTTTGAACCTGTTAACTCAAGAAGTATTGACAACAATGATCTAGAACAAGTACAGTAGTTGATGGAGGTATTGATTATGATTGACAAATACTTACCCTGCAATTTTTTTTTTGTTACGACTGCTGTATAAATGCTGTTATTTGTACGTCAGCTGTTATCAATAATATAACAATTATTCTTCTTAAGCGCCGTCTTCAGTTCGAAGGTTGGCGACTATGGACCTCCACTCTGTTCTGTTCATGGCCGCCTTACTACATGCGGCCACACTCTTTCCTGTCAACTCCTTAATGTTGTTACACCACACACTGCGCTGGCGTCCTCTGCATCTCTTGCCTTCTATAATCCTTTCCAGTACACTTTTTTTTAATGTTCTGATGTCAATTACTACTATTGTTTAGAACCAATCTTTGATAATTAGCTACGACAATGTATTTCGTATTCTCTGACGTATGTAGTTTTTTGTAAAATTGTAAACACTGTACTTCTACTTTAACTGTGCTGTTGACGTTATCATTTCTCATGTGTATTTCCTACTAACAAAAGCAGCATGCAGTGATACTGCGTTCATTATTAGTATCTCACCTTCTGCCTTTTCACCATTAACATAAAACAAATACACATTTGAATAAAAAAAGCATATGAATAATTAATAGTCTATATTTGGTGCTGTCAAAACGGCTTTATTTCTGTTTCGATTTTATCTAGTCACTGCTTCACACACCTAATCAACATGATAAATGATATCTACTCTTCGTCATCATCTTGCATTTTAATAACTTTCATATAAGTCATTCTACAGATATCTATTTTGAACGGCTTTGAATATTCCTTGGATGATGGTTTGGTGATTCTGATGCTTTTTCTTGGATTTTGTGCTGTTTGGATATCTTTGAGTTTATGTGCATGCGATGTGCTGTTTTAATTTTCAAATCTTTTGTCTTACCAAGTCTGTTACAAATGCGCAAAACCTGCTTTCCCACCATCATTCAGAGATGGGCATAGCACGATATTTTACATGTCTCCCATCTCAGCATTGTGCATTTTCACAATGCTGAAAATGAAAGCAGGTATTAATTCTCCGTACTCCATTCTTTCAACTCCCCCCCCCCCCCCCACACACACACAGGCAATGTGTCTTACTCAGTGCCACTTCTTGACCCCTTGAATTCCCTCTAGCTATGATCTTCTTTAGTCTATTCACCGTCCTGCAACACCCTGTTTCTCACAAGCTGTGTATCAAACAACTTGGAAGACGAGAACCACCCTGTCCCCTAGGCCGGCTCCTTATGGACCCACGCAGACCCGCTTTCTCCGCAGTGCCTCCACTTTATTGCAAGCGGCGCCCTTCTCCCTGACGTCAGGGGAAACTGCATCTATGCAAATGAGGTATCGCGAGGCTTTGGTTATTCGGTCGCAGGGAACAAGTACGCCTGGTCACATATCGGCAACCTTATACAGTGTATTCTCTACGACCATTGACTCTGCATTAGTGGCGGTACACAGTGCCGAAACTGCTTTCATGATATCTCATAGACATTGTACACGGGGCCATAAAGGATATTTCCTTGGCGTAGAAGAAGGCATTTGGTTGGAGTCACATTGATCCAATATACGTTCTATGGCAAGAGTAGATTAAGAGTGGGTGTATAATCGGACAAACTCGAGACACAGTAACAAGAGCGATTTCTGAGTTTATTGTCGCTTTATTAGCTGAGACCTCAGATTGCCAAATAAGTATATACATTCTAGTCTGCGCCAAGCGAGAGACGGACGGGCAGTTTTATTCCCCATTAAATCTCTCGACTTTAGCCAACTTTCATGTTCATTTTGTTGTCTTAAATCTGGATAACTGACACAACATGATCTTTCATCTTGCTTCTATTCACCTTATATTATAAAGATCACAATGTAGACATGTGTGCATGCCTCGACAATGCCTGTCATTATTAGGGCAATTCCAATTGCATTGTGTGTGAATGGATCAAGGTGAAACACATGGAATGTCATTATCATCTTTGGAAATACACCACTTAACACACCAACCCATCCACACACACACACACACACACACACACACACACACACACACACACACACACACATACACACATACAAACAAACACGCAACCAAACAAACTCATGCACACGCGCTTCGCAGCATCGTACATCATTCTGCACAATCCACAACGCACAACGCACACACTCAAACACGCCAGCACAGACACAAAAAGGAGAAAAGTCAAATTGCAGCACGTTTGTATGCGAGTCAGCTTTTTCTGAACCCAACATATGCTGCTATAGTGTTAATAACAATGTTGGCGAGGAGTGTAAAAATCCAGTCTGGTAGCCTAAGCTACAACAGGCGGATGAGGGGAACGTTGCATTTTGTTCGTAGGATGTCATGCGTTATCACAGTGATGACGCAATGTTGTTCAATTATGCAACTTCACAAGAACCGGGGACTAACCAACGACCACCGCTTGCAGTTTACATCACCTTCTAGTTAGGTTGTGACGTGAACATCATCGAAATTGCTATTTTGAGGTTCCTTCATAAACGGTTTAAACTGCGTTAATGTGCATTTTGCCGAGGGCATAATTAGGCCATGATCCCGCACTCTGAGTGCCCTCACTCTCGGTTCTAAGTGATCACTGCGCATGCCTGCAATTCAATTATGTACTTAGCAAATGATTGAGAGAGATTTAGAGATTTGGAAGGAACGAGGATGCTTGAGTGTGTGTGTGTGTGTGTGTGTGTGTGTGCGAGGGTGTGTGTGTGTATATGTGTATGTGTGTGTGTGTGCGTGTGTGTGTGTGTGTGTGTGTGTGTGTGTGTGTGTGTGTGTGTGCGTGTGTGTGTGTGTGTGTGTGTGTAGAAATATACGAACACTCTGGCCCGATAGTCTAAGTGAGTCTGTAAAAGAAAATGAAATATCCTTAAAAGAGCAAAAGGAAGGGAATAACTGGACAAGAAAGAGAGAGATAGAGGATGTGGACAAGAGAAAGATGCTGTGTGGCGTGTGTATGTCTGCTTTTGAAAGAGAGAAAAAGGGGTAGGGGAGAGAGATGAGGAGCGAGAGAAAAATGGAGTCGGAGGGAAAGAATGAAGGTAGGAGAGGGCGTAATGGACAGAGGCAGAGAAGGAGAGGGTGAGAGATAGATGGGAAATAAAGGACGAGGAGGAAGAGATATTTAATCCCATTTCGGATCTGCCCTCAAATCAGCAAGCATGTTTTACAGTTAAGGTTTCACGCCCCCAGGTGAGACATAGCCCATCTGGCGCGAAAAAGCTCATCCCCAAAATAAACAAAATCGGAAGCTAGGGGGGATTATGGGAAAAATTCTGATCCTGTTACACGTGAGCATATTGGATTTTCAAGGTGTAAGTAGTGGAGAAGAAAAAAGATAGAGTAAATTCAACTGTTTTTTTTTCTTCCTTCTCCAGCCTCTCTGTTGCTATGGGCGTGGCCAGGTTAGGTCGTTGGATACCTCTAAGCATGACATGGATTTTACGCCAACAGTTTAGGAAATAAAACGGAAGGTTATTTGAGGCCAGAGTGGAACGGGACTGCTGTAACCGATACCCCTGCCACCGTTCGTAGCCAATAAGGAGCTCGCAGCTAGCTGTTCTTATCGTATGAAACGGATGCCTCATCCTCCGCTAGATACAACAAATATTGGCCGAATAAAAGTAACTAATATGTGCCTGGGTTTCAAGTTTGTTGATAAAGGGTTTCTCGTTTTTATTAAACCCGATAATTGCAATGTTTCATCAGCCGTACCCTATGTTGAATCCCTAGGCAGCACTGTGTTTTTACTCATAAATCTTTCATCGAGATTAAGGGAGTTTGTGGAAAGGAGGGTGTCTTCTTTATCAAAACAAACACTGTGCATGTAGTTGGGAAAACAGACCAAATGAAAGCGTCTTTCATTACAATCTAATCTGGACAAACTATTCAATGTGCACGAGAATATGATGTATCTAGAAGTAAACAAATGCAATTACAAAAACACAGAGGCAGGCAGCCAGACGGACATAATGACATACAAACAGGCATTTATATAGGATAATGAAACCAAGGCAATAGATAACTACATCGAAAGCTTGAGATGAACAAAATAAGGCCATCAATAACTTTTGCAATTTTATGTTTGTGTTAAACTATGCTAAATTTTTTTCAGATATTTACGTAAATGTTTAACTTGACAGAAATTATATATAGAAAATTAATGATTTTATTTGTCTGCTGTAAGGGATGTAGACCGATTGTTGTTTTCTGAAAGTTTGGATCCCCCCCCCACCCCGTGATGAAATAGAGTAATAGATATAGAGATGAATAAATAGATAGATACGTAGACAAGCAGATTACACGATCTGTTGTTTGAAAAAGTGGAAGCACGGAAAGATTTAACATGTTCAGCACTTTACCAAAAAAGTCGAAAAAAAAAATGAATGAAAGCATCTCATTCGTAGAACATTCCATCAAAGGCATGTGTACTTTAGGGAGAAACAGCAAATGAAAGTTAGCCAAACACAAAACTAAAAGGAAGAAGAAATGTATCGTCTTGTCATAAATGTATTATGCCTGCCGTTAAACCATTCTGCTTAAAAAAAATGTAATCTAATTAATAAGCTAATTAACGTAAGTGTTGTTTTTTATGAAAGTGCTCTTCTTCCTTACTGCGACATACGTATAGTTATGTAACATTCTATAATAAGAGAGCAAACAACAAATTAAAACGGCAAAAAAAAAGAAACAAAGCAAAACATAAGTGTCCTAATTGCCATGTTGCTCATGTGAAATGCATCATTATTATAAGGCGAATTTTAAACCACCGTGTGCAAAGTAATTTCTGCTGATGTCAATATCTAAGATAGAACAATTGATTTTGGTATAGGGACGATCAGAAAAAAAAAAAGAAATGTAAATAGATGTAATAAGGACGAGATGTATGACCGCGATATGATTCATGATTTACATCCTCAAAAAAGTCTTGTTTGTTTGAAATGTGTTTAATAATCTGTCTTATGGCGAAATACTCAGATGTACTCAGACAAAATCCTCAGATATGGACACAAATAGGCAAGTACGGATTCAAAGACGAGGAGAGTAGAAAATACAAAAGTACGAGGGATTGAAGAAAAATTTCAAATGAACCTACATGTTTTTTATTTCTCTTCCTTGCCGATCCATTCTGTCATATTCCTAAAAATATTAAACTTATGTTTATGACAGCCAACTGAAGTTCATTTCTTGTAAACAGCGATGACATTATGCTCGAACACTGAGAATTGCCACCCAACTCCATGGACAACGCCACGTGGGAGCATCGTCACATGTAACAAATGCTTGAGACAGAGTTGAAGGACAACTTGCAGGACTGTAATCTCAGTGAAACTCTATCTCCATCGAAATGCACAATTCAGTGTCACCGAACTGGGTGCTTTTAGTTCTAGCCCGGATTAACTTGTAAAGGAGCTGAACCGGGGACAAATCCACTACGAGAATCGATATCCCGCTGCATATCTGCGCCTCCGAACGGTTATTCTAGCAGCCCCTTTCACTATCCTCGGCTGGCGCCACGTTTAACATTAGATAAACGGGAAGGCAGGGGAATGCATAGGCCGGAAAGCGATGGACGAGGATAAAGATTGAGTAAGAATATGATGGAAAGGAGGAGACAAACAGTAAAGGAGCGAGAGATGGAGAGTAGCATCATTCAATGCACAACTTACCGTGGGACTGAGTGCAATTTTTAGTGGAATATCAGGGTGAAGATATAGGAAGATGAAGAAGAAAAGTTTGTAAGAAAAATAGAATGGAACAAATGTCATGAAGACAGGAGGAAAATTATGGGGCTTGATTTTATCTTAGACTTAAGATTCAAAGTGAAGATTACAATACAGAAATTAATCAAGATTAAAAGCAAGATTTTAATCAAGATTTCCATTAAGTATCTTAAGAGACTCATCATGATAACATGAGGAAAGAGGGAATGGGATAACGCTTAGGAAACTGAGATTTAAATACAAGGGTGAAGAAAAGGGAATGAAGTAGTGAAAGGATCAAGAAACAAAGAGAACGAATGCTTTGAATCATTGTGATGGTGATCCACTTATATCGAGAAAAAGGAATAATGAAGGCATTCTATAACTGAATAGGTGGGAGGCTACATAAAGATTTGGAAAAAAGAGAGAAAGAATGTTTTCTGAACTGGCAATACACGAAGTCATGAAATAAGATATGTTCTTGAAAGTATTGTTGAATTTTTCTCTCTATCATAATATATTTGTATAATAATATATGATATATATATATATATATATATATATATATATATAATATGCATACATTATATAATTTGTTAAAAACCAACTTTGTGGGTAATTTTCATTAGAAAGTAAAATGTGTCTATATAATGCTTGGAAATCTGGTTCAATCGGCGTGAAAATATGAATGTAATAAAAGTTTCATAGTATTTCATAGAGCATCACACAAATCCCACGTCATTAATCACTAGTTTTGTTCATGGTTATTCACTTCAACTCAATTCAAATTAAAGTCTATTTAAAACATCAGGTTTTTTTTTTCATATACAACAATCACAAGAAATCATTGTGATTAGAAATCCATAAAAATGCACATGAAATTGTTCAAAATCATTGCGCAATTGGAAAAATAAACTCTTACAACTTTTCTTACTTGGTTACTTACTTTCTTATACTAACTTTAATACTTAATTACTTAATAGGTATGATTCTTACTCTTCATCTACTGTGAGTCACTTGTGCGTAATGATTACTTTTTGATAATAAGAAAGATCCTCACACTGGTCAGTGCTGGTTAAAACCTCAAGTGCCAGCGCAATGTTACGGATTGGATTGCATACTGAATGTTTGTTGTTAATGACGTCAAGTGATCTTCAGAAAAAAAAAAAAAAACTTTATGTGAATCAAACACCATGCATGGATATTACAGGAACTATTTCGGGAAGTTTAAGCATTTCCTCTTTGAAGGTGCTCGAATGCAGATTATTTCTAGTCATTTTGAATGAAACTAAGTTCCAGTGGAGGGAAACTTACCGCCGCTTATAGGTGACACTTTTGTCATATCGCAGGAGTCGAAAAGTCAATTAAATATCCCAATTACGTAATTAGTGCGTCTATGATTCCATATAGTTCAGGGCAGTAGCCACGTCATGGTAGTAAATTGAACAAACTATAACAAGAAGAGGAACAGCGAGAAAACAGCACTTTAACGCACGTCATAGCGGTTTTAGCAATAAAAAACGAACGACAGGTAACATGCAACAAATATAACCTGTCTATTCAAATCAGTATGTTTTAGTGGATGTTGTATTGGTATTGTATATAACAGGATGGCAAATATGAACTCTTGACACCACCTACTTTGGTTCTACGTTGTGTTTGGTAATTAAAGTATTTTGAAGTGAAATCAATATAGGTTGAAAAAAAAAACAATCCACCCACCAACAAACGAAAAGAAACCGAATTTCAATGAAATATCAAACTCCAAGATAAAACATTACGTGTCTCATAACGGAGACTGACGAAAAAAAAAAAAGAATGTATGCAATGATTCCATGTTTTGAAAAGGGAAGAGATCTATTGTTAACTTGTTGCATGTGAAGCGGTTTCAAAAGTAACTTTTTTAGGCTGCTTTCTGTCCCTCAATCGCAACCACTTATAAAAACAGGTACAAACAGTTACACACTGTCCTTCAACATACCCTCAGCTAGTTTACTTCTGCAGTCTGTCAATAAAATAGCCACTCTAACCCTCTCCATCACTCTCACTCCTATTCTCGAACTTACAACAAACACAAAATGCATGCACTCACTTAAGTGGCAAGCGGAAATCTCTCTTTGTCTCTATCTCTCACCAAGACTTACACATTACTCTTTACATCATTCTCTTACTCTCTGTCTACTCCCCCTTTCTCTCTCTATTCCCGTCATTATTTATATCTCCCTATAGATCCTACATCTGACTTGTCTTTCTCTGCATCTCTTTTCCCACTTGTCCCTGTCTTGTATTTTGGCTCTGTTTCACGCATTATGTAACACGTGGTTGACGTCGATGAGTCGGCTGCGACGACCCACAAGAATTCAAGCATTATTCCTCACTGTAATTCGAGCTCCTCGACGAGCCGCTTGCGTTCCTGCAAGATATCATGCCTGCCTTCTCGACTACTCGTGTCGCGTTCGGGACGAACGGGACATTGAAGGTCCGTTTTCATCCTGCGACCCGATTTCAATTCGCATAGCATGGCGTATAAACTAGTAGGCGCAAATTGTAAGAGCACGTGATTATGTGATGTATATCAAATTCACATATTCGGTAATCGGGTATGTAAGAGCTTGCATTATTTCTATTTTTCTTACAATCCGCTTGGGGTATAAGACTTTATTTTTGGGTTAACTTTAAAGGAACTATAAGTTGAGGTTCTACAAAATATGCAGAACTGCAAATGATATTCCTAAGGACGTATTTCCTCTTCATACGTACTGGAAATCTTCAGCTAATTTGATTTAATTTGATTTGAATTCATTTCCACTTTGTGTTCAGAAAAACAAGGAACACACATAACTGAGTTACAATACAATAACATTTTGTCTTTTTGACGTAAAAAAATAATCGAAACGTATATTCATATAACAAATATATTTACAACAAATTGTAAATAAGCATAAGTCACAAGAACCAAAGTGGGGTAGCCTAAATCAAAACCCCAGCTTGTGTTACTTAGCCCCCTCCTCCTCCCCCCCCCCCCCATTAAAAAAAATCACATCATAATGAGAATATTAAACACATAACAATAAGTACGTATATACCAGAATGGTATAAAGAACAACAACAACGACTAAAACCGAAGCTCCACATGATGTGAGAGAGATTGGAAGAGAGTATGCGAAATAGAGGGATTGTAGATGAGGCAAGTTGAGATGAGAGGCAAACAAAGAGATGGAGAGAGGAGAGAACACTTATATTAAGCGGGAAAGGCGGACAATTTTACACAGAAGATCTTTGTGATAATCAATTCCTAAATTGTCTCGTAAAATTAATCAAAGTAGATACTTCCTTTAAGCTTGTGTCCAATAAGTTCCAGAGTTTACATATGGTTCTGGCCCGGTGAATGTTAAAAGAAAATGTTAGCAGATAACGTTCTTTTCAATTAATGTAAATAGTTGATTATTGGGTAAATGACTACCCAATAATGTCTTGTTGGGTTATCAGTGGTAATTGTGAAGAGAACAATTTTGATAGACATTTCAGATAATATCATTGAAAGATCATTATAATTGTATTTATGCACGAGCTATCATAAATGAAAATCATAACTTTTGAGAAATTTATGTTCGTGAAACGAAGAATTGGTGTAAGAATGAAAGTTAGTGTTACAAATAATACGGAGAACCATCTTTTGTAGCAAATAAATTTTGTCAATCAGATGTTTACCTAAGTTACCCCAGGCCAAAGTCCAAAAATGTAAAATGAGGAAGAATTATTAAAAAGGTGGAATAAAGTTTGAAAAGAAGAGCACGATGAAAATACCTTTTCGATCAGGTATGTTCTTTATGTTTATGATCTTTCCATGATAACTCAGCATCAACTATCAAACCTAGAAATTTAGTAAAATTCACTTGATTAAATAGATGACTGTCAAAACCTTGTCTGGAAGAGTGGTAACAGCGTTACTAAATAACATGCATTTATTTGGGTTTTTTCACATTCGAAGATAATTTAATAGTTTTCAATCAAACCACAACATTTTGTATTTCATCATTCATTACACAATCGAATCGCAACATTTTATAATTCATCATTCATTATTTGAGCTAATTGATGAGCGTCTCGTAAATGAGATTAAAATGTATTAAGAATCATTAGTGAGCTAAACAAAGGAAAGCTGTCGTGAAAAATGTTGCATTTTATTCATGTATATTTAGAACAATAACGGAGCAAGGGGGCCCTCTTGGGATACTCCTCATGAAAGATTACGAATGGATGATGTATTATCATTCAAATAAACATATGTTATCTGAAACACTCCAAGGCGCTTCCTCTCACACCACAGTGAGACATATTTTGAAAGAGCATTATCATGATCAACAGAGTCAAAGGCGTTGGAGAGGTCCAGGAAAATTCCAAGAGTGTGACAATGGTTATCAATTGCTGTATTTGTTTTATGTGCGAATGTTAGTATGGCATATGTTGTGTGTGCTGTGCCTCTGTCGGAATCCTTAATCAAAAAATAAATTGTAGTTATTAAAGAAATTGGCAATTCTGGTATTTACTCCCTTTTCGAAAATTTTAGAAATCATAAGCCAGGATATAGGCCTAAACTTACATACATCCAATTCATCGCCCTTTTTAAACATCCGGACAACTTCATATTACTATTTATTTCATATCACTTGGTATAATACCTGATGAAAGTGACATGTCAAAAACATACTTAAGGGTATTAAGAAATTGCAATGTAACATTGATTTACTAATATATAATCAATATCATCATATCCAGTACTTTTTACTCTGAAAAATATCAACATTTTGTTATCAATTCCTTATCGTCTGTTGGGAATAAAAATTAAATGTCGGGATTGGGTTCTATCAACAACAACAACAAAATCCAGAAAAGAGTTCCACGTAAAGGGGATATTTTGAGCGAGATCAGATCCAATTCTAAAAAAAAAATATATATACGTTAAAAATTCTGTTGGGATCATCTACAATATCATCTTAAAAACCTATTTGGGAAATATTACTAATTTCTTGGGCTAATTTGATACATCATTAATTGCTTTCCATGTCTTTTGCACATAATTTATGAATATTAAAACAAATTGCTCTGAATAATCTTGCTTTTTTTTTGCTAACCGTTTAACTTGAACTTTTTAAAATCATATATGTATATTTTTGATTCTTTGCATTTAGCTGTGACTTGTACTAGTAATAGAGATTGTTTTTCCTATCAATTGAACGCAAAAGGAATTTAGATATCCATGAAAGTTAACTGGTTTTCCAGTATTTAAAGTTCTTGTTTTCAAGTAAAAGCATACAATCATCAATACGTGTACCGTTAATGTAACATTGAAATTATCATGACAAACTTCAACATCATCTGAATTAAACACAGTAGCCCATTCTTCATTACCCGAGGAATTTCTACGCTTATCGAGATAGGGTTGAGAAAGAATAAAAATGCTTTTGGATTAAACATTATGAATAACTTTGTTTTTTTTTTAATATGAGGGCACCGCAAATGAGCAAAAAACGGGAAAATGATCGGTGATATCGGAACAACAATTCTGGACAAGGGTGAAGGATAAACATCAGTAAATATATTATCGATTAACTTAGCAGAGCCATCGGTTAAACAAGCTGGACGACATGTGAGAGGCAAAAAATGCTCGGCAAAATAAATGAACAAATAAATAAATAAATAATGGGTGTATATATTGGATGTACACAGAAAATGGGTCATTGGGTGAATGTAGGTATAATATACTTTTTCCTTTGAAAAAATCGTATTTTTTCTCATAACATGCAGAATTTAGGGGTATAAGATGCTTTTTGTGCTCTTGTCAATTCATTGCTTCATTGAACATAACGCATAATTTTTTCAAAAAGGGCAACATTTGAATTTTTCCTGAATATCATCATGCTTTTTATCAAAATTCTCCCAAACTATCATTTATTCCGCATTCTGGAAATAGAGTATAGTGGGTGACGCTGATATTTTTACCGAACGCTTCTGTCATCTTGGGAAGAATGATATAATTTGTCTCAATCATCAATTATGTATATATAATATTTTTTTTTGTGGTACAGAATTAGAGTAAGCGTCGCTCAAAATGTTGATATTGAAATCGCCCAAAATAAAACTAATCTTACTGTGCAAGCGAGGACTGTAAAGAACATCTTTTATAGCTTCCCAAAAAGAGTTAACATTAGATTTTTATGGCCTGTAAATTACACCGTTAATAACATTCTTGTATTTAAATTGAATGTTTACAGAACTCATATATTACACCCATAACAGAAAGTTCCGTTATAACTGAATTATTATGTTTGTTGTGTAATATCCGACACCACCTCCATTTTTATTAATTCTGTTATTAAATTCCAAATCATAACCAGACAAAAATGAAAAAATGAGATTATTATTACTAGTTCATGTTTCACTGAGACCATTACTGAAAGGGATATTGCTGCATTGTCCAGGAAAATTTAGAAATGATTAAAATTTTTGCTTAAGCTCCTTATATTGGTATGCAATAATGAAAAAGCCCTTTTTCGGTTTTTTTTTTCAGCAAAGGCAGGGGTAAGTTCTAGAATTTATCGTCATCAAGAGAGTTAAAGGGTAAATGAAATAAAGTCATAACAAAAAAAAAATCATCTACCATATACTGAGTATATCGTTATACGATACACTTCCTGCTCGGTCAAGGAAAGAAAAAATAGGGACAAGGGAAGGATGGGGCTAAAGGAAGAAGATAGATTGGGGGGGGGGGGGGTATCAAAGTACCAAACAGAAGTTTGTGAAAATGTTACCTCTCAATTCATTTTGTAGTTTCAGTGGAGGGGTGGAGGTGCCTTAAGGCGTATTTCCTTCTTGATGTGCAGTGCCTATACTCCAGATTCAAATTTACTTCAAATTAAGGTCAAACCCGGAAAGAGTTCCATTATGATCGAACATACGGTTATAAAGGTTTAGAATTTTGATATGGCTATTGGTATAGCAACCGCATTATATGCACAATTAGATGAGGCGATTATGTCAATTTGCTCGCAATATTTCCACATATTGAGTTTGTCTTCAAAACAAATATGGTGTGAAATTATGTGCAACTTGTATAAACATGTAACGTTATTCAACCACATTATCATTAGGGTCTGATTCCTATTTAAGTTTCAAAATATACTCATTGATTTCACACAGAAAATATTGCGAAAAGTTATTTGAAGGGCATCTTCAGACTTGTTCATTGAATTTCTAACTTATTTGTATAGAATAAGGTTATAGTTGCCAACAACATCACTGTGAAAACAATTTAATCTTCGAAATCCAGCAACTTTTTTGTTATACGTTCAATTCAAATGAAACTTCTACAAGCCAGTTTGCTTGATTTTAATCTAAGTATATAATAATGTAGCAGCAAAGTCATCTTAATGTATGATATTATAGGTTCCACCCAAGTTTAGCCTTGCTTATGATGACGGGTTCCTGTATTTTTTCCTTGTTTAAGTATGATTATAGCATGCGATGTTGCTATTTCCTTAAACGTTATACTATCAGCATGATCAGGGACAGTGTTGTTACGGCATTGAAAGTTGCTTTATTTGTTTGTATCTATTCCTTTTCTTGCATAGTTTGTATCTGATTGTTATTGTACAAGGAAAACAAAGATATACGGAATCATATATATACATATATATAATTCAAAAAAGCATAAATACACACACACAAACATAGATATAAATATATATATATAATTATATATATATGTATATATATATATATATATATATATATATATATATATATATATATAAACAACACTAAAACACAACAAATCAGCCAAAACAACTAAAACTAACAATTTTATTTTCTTTCCGTTCGATAAACAGATTTTGGATTCCCTTGACTACACGGCTTCCTACAATATTCAGAATTTACTGACTGATAGATAACCTTGAACGAACAAGGAAAGAGCTGTACTCGTCTTGATCATGTTGATCTCAATCTGGCGTTTCGTCGGCTTTAGGAGTAAACTAAGTTTAGAGGGGAGAGTCTGCGCACAAATATCTCATCCTCGTTACATGCTCCAAGGTAAAAAGCCTTTCAGAATGTTACATGCTCTCCTCCAAATTGTGAGGGAAAAGAAATCTTGGTGCTCGGGGAAACGAAGCACTTGAGAAGATATCGTATTTTGCTGCCGTGAGGCTAGAGGTGGTTTAACCTCTGACCGACCAGGGTTGGTATGACGCCATGCCGCAGACTCGCCCCAGGGAAAATTCACTTGTAACGAGAATGCCTTCTCAAGTCGGAATATAAACATCACATGGTCATAGAGCAACGGAAATCTACAATGGATGAAAATGAACAAAACAAAACAAAAGGTACTTATTTTAGGCTACCAATAACAATGCCCCATACACTATACTACCATACATCATCTTCTTCAAGACATGCTACCAAAATTTAATGTACTTCTTCGACTAAACTGGAGGTATAATTCATCTTTATGAAGAAGAATCTGGTTGCGTGAAACGATGATATGTCATGACAGCGTATACTTTAAAAGAGTTGTTATCTATATATAACAAAATACACATTATCGAGGTATTGAATTCATTTCACAATTGCTCATTGTCACAACATTTCTACAGTGCATATCATAGAAAATGAAATGCATGTATACAGATCCATAGCTAGATGAACGGGGAGCCTCAAAAGGGTAAAATATGCTTTTATCAGCGGGGAAATAGGAAAATTGATTCTGACAGGCTAATGCGTTGTCATTAGGACTAATATGTTTTGTGCATTATTTCTGCTGTTTAGGGAACAAAAGCAAACGCATGCATTAGCGCGCGCTCAAATTTGATATTGTTGATATGATGTTTTCATTTTGCAAAAGAAAGGGTATGAAAATCAGAAAGTGCTGTTTTCATAATCTGCTTGAGATCTGAAAACTTGCTGAAACGTTGCCTTCAGCTTGTTTTCGTTTTGACAGGTTTGAACGATGACGAAGGTTTCCTACTCTTCCCTATACAATGTCGACATTTAGATTCCTGTCTTTTCTCCTTTTTTGTCGCGCTCTTACTCTATTGCTTCACATATTTCTATGTGTTTATATTCAATTCAAATTTACCCTGTACGATTAATGACTAAGTCTTAGGTCTTATTAGGATTAAGTCTTATAGTTTGTGCCGTATATGTCTTGAAGAAAATGTTATCAGTATGTTGTATATATGTATGATTACGCTAAATTAACGTTATTTATATCTACAGTGTATCATGACGCAATGTTAGGGAACCACTAAGTGCATTATCAATACACTACTTAAAACGTAGGCTTAAAATGCCAACAAATTTGAATAGAGCACTTAGGGAACTTGGTGCAATTCCTTTCTCAACTTCACGAAGAAGATTTGAGACTAAAATGACCTACTGTAAAAAGAGGTTTGGGATTAAGACGAAATCTCCCCCCCCCCCCCCCCCCAAATTTCAGGGTGATGACTGACTCTTTTTGAGATGGAGACCTGGCGTTGTCATCGCTGGTGCACTCTCGCCTGGATGGGAATCGAATCCTGATCACGATCAACACGGTCAAGTCCTCCTTGTCCAGAGATTATCTTCGTCCGTCCCCACTCCCTCGCCGACACTCTACCACGCCATCACCAAATCGCCAGCTTCCAATCTGAGTTCTGGGGAAGGCGCAGGATCCCTCTACATTCTGCCAGTCGATCTATCGGTACGATAATCTATTCATTTCTTCCCCAGTGAAACTCAAGAAGTAGATTATAGCAGGTTATTTGAACTGCGATATCGATCAAATGCTATCCTCTTTCGCTACTTGTCTAGAGAATCGATCAATGAAACTGTAAAGTGGTCTATCGTTTCACCTTTCTTCAATGCTCTCTTTTGATGTGTTTTGGTTGTGTCACAAGGAAAGCCTTGTGGTTCAATCATTGTGCTATTTACAAAGTTTTTATTTGTAGTATTTGGTGATGATGGGCTGTTGCTGGTCGGCTTAAAGTTATGACAGAACATTGTCATTACCATGATATAAGTTATAAGAATTTTTGGTTCAAAGTATCTGAGTCATTTGTGATGATGAAATATGAAGACTTTGATCGCAAAATGGGCTAATCGTCATTTTTAATCATTAATTCAAAGTAAGTTCATCATCACAGAGCAAACTAAAACCTTTCCGGTGATAACTCACTTGTAACACAACAAGGAATGTTTTTGAAGTTATGATTAAGATTTCCCCATATTTTCTTCTTATTTCTTTGCTTTTAGCAGCTTTGATCTCAAATATCTCACCTTAACAAGAATGGAGTTATCTCATTTTGCGAGCAACATCATGTCGGAAGCTCAGTGAATTTTGTAGACTCTTGTAATATCTGGTTCAATCACGTTATTTGTGATAGGACATTTGATTTTAAATATTCTGTCGAAATAAAGATTGAGCCAGAGGACAATAATGAAAAAAAATATATGAATCTATTTTTTTTCTATTTTTTTTTCCACTGTGTAATCAAAAGAAAAATGAATCTGGATTACAATGCATAAATTATAAACAAACGATAAAATCCTTAATCATGAAGTATGACAGTGAGGAACATCAAAAAGTAATACTTTGAGCTGCGGGGACAAAAAAAAATATGAAAGAAGTATCGCGTTCAAGGTGGTTTGTTACATCACATAAGCAAATTAGTCAATTTGAGTTGTGTGTTGTATGATCTTTGCAGAAGCGAAATCAACATCCTTATATGAATATTCTAACGATAGTGCAACTGATTCGACGATTGAGCTGGTTATCTTCTAAATCGTGCTTTCATATGAATCATCTAATGATCTATTGGACTGCTCGTAATGCGCGTTATAATGATAAAAAAAGGATTTATATTTCCTTCGTAAAAATCACATGATTTTTTATGCAGGGGTTGGAAATTATTTTTGAATCAACTTGCCGTTGTTCCTGACATGTACTAAATTCATGATAATGATGTTAACAATTTTCACTTCATTTTTCTTTCACTCTACTAGAACCCGAATCTCCGTCAATATATCGATCGCAACGACCCATCGCCCGTGAGAATTTCCTCGTTTGGCTTCCTCTGACTGACATGCTGGGAATTCAGATCGGAAACGTGGTGTGCGGTGGCACGTGTCAAAAGGAAGACATAGTTGTGATTTTTTTTTCTGCTACACGCCGTTTGCTTCTTGTATTTTTTTAAACACTCCTCTCCCCCCCCCCCCCAAAAAAAAAGAAAGTCAGTGGATTTTCATTGGAGGCAGCAGGCAGTGGGAGAGGAGGGGGTGGACTGGAGATAAGCGCGAGTGCAGTATAATATAAGTTACATACAATGCATTACCGTGCATACAGGTTCTTTTCAACGTGACCAGAGACCAGAGACCAGCTGTAGAAGATTACATACTTTATAGGACAATGTTTTGCTTTGATATACTTGGCAACCCTGCATGTTTAACAGGAGAAAAGTATGTGTGTGACTGCATGTTCACGAACTCTTTAGCATGTTTAGAGTCTCTAGTCTATCACTTGAGTCGAGCGGAATGTTGTAGTTTAAAGTTATGACGATTAAAGAAAAAAACTGGAAATCGACATTTTGCTTATGTCACTCCTAATAGAATCAATGAAATTAAGGAATTCTTTCCAGACCCTCTATTTGGTTAGAAACACCTACTATCAGACGTTTCTGACGAAATGAACTGATGTCATGGTAGGTATATTCGTGCTGGAGCGTTTGATTCCCTAAATTCTTATATGTTTTACCTTTTATCTTTAATAGTATGGACGCGTAAAAAGGGGAAAACTAATCAGTCGATATTCTGGAAGTACCCCAGGAAAATAATCGAGAATAATAAAAAAAAGACGTTTTAAAAAGAATTTAGATATAAAAAAGTGTGTCTCTTGACATTGTGAAACGGTGACATTGAAACACAAATGTGTGAAAGCTTTTATGTGGCATGTCTAAAGGTATACGTGTGAAAAGTGGAAATCAATAATGCGGAGACATATGACATTTATATAACAATTATGTAGTCATATTATACTCCGTCAGTAATAGATCATAATAGTTTGACCGAGTCTAGATTGACATGAAATGCTGCTGAAAATGTCACATTCTGATAAGATAATCCGAAATCAGTGATCATCTACTGTATCTAAATATCAAGGTATCAAATTCAAGGTACCAAGGAATATATGCACCAATTATCAAGAACAAACAAACAAATCTGCGTAAAGAAAGACGTTTGACATATTTTAATCCGCTTTAAAGTCAAACTATTTTTGTCATGTATTTATTTCATCATTGTAATGTACTTTAATGAACATTTTGTTTTATGCCTCACATGTTACACAAAGTTTCAGTTACCTCTTGTGACAATGAAATGTTTATCAAGGTATAAAGGAAAGCATCACACCTATCTCATTGGCAGTCACTGCTTCTCATGCACACTGATGCATATATCTCTCTCTCTTTATTAGTTCTCTGTCTGTTTGTCTGTCTCGCTTTCTGTCACTTACTCTCTCTGTATATCTGATTATCTATTTGTTTATCTGTTTGTCCACGAGAGATTCGCCTTTTCCCACGTAGAAGCAATGTCATCTATCGACACCCACATAAAGTCAACAAAGCAAGTTGTTGTTCTTCCCATTTTCTTCTTCAGGTTTCCCTTAGTCCACTGCATTCATTGATCCTTCAGGTTTTTTTTTTTTTCCTAATCTTCATGTCAGTTTGATCCAATCAGTTGTTTTCGTCTGTTTCTTTCTGTAGCACTTTAATCGATCCTCCGTGGACACCTTTAGCTACACAAACCCAGACACACATTCGCACAAACAAACGCACACGGTCACACCCCCTTATCCATTATAGCCCTATAGATACCCAGTTCTGTTTTTCCATTGAGCCACCAGCAACGCAGTTTCGCCGTGTAATCTGAATCCATCAGCCTTCTTCTGCAGCACCTTATCAAACTTTTATTATCGGTACTCTAACACACATCGCTTCTTTCTTTACTACTTCAATACTATAGCTGTCATCACCCCCCCCCCCCATGTTTCTTCGTGATACCCGTCCTGACGCTATCTGTATACACGTAGATGTTCCCAGTCATGTTTGAAACTTGAACATGTCAATTTACGATAGCCAGTCAGGAATTAGTCCGTGCCGATCGCCTCTTATCCTAGATTTAAAGAATACATTAACCCAGTTCTTAGTTTGCGCGGTTGTCGTTCCGGCTTCGGTTGTGCATGATGAAACAATTGATTAAGCAGCATACGCTTCACATACCTTGGCTGTCCAGTGCCGGCAAAGTAACACGATACAACACTTTAGTCCGGTGGCGCTGACCCGACAGTCCCACGCGTAGGTTTTCGTGTCACGAAAGAACTCCCGGTGGAGTCCTAGTTTCTTTCGTGTTTTTTTTCATTAAGGTAGACAAGAAGACTAGAGAATAGAAGGAGAGATGGGGAAGAAGGCAAAAAAGGCAAATCGATATGTTGACGACATTGAGCGCGATTTGGAAATAACATGCAGGCATTGGAAGGTCCCCGGAGGAAATTTTGCATCACTATTCATGAGGATGCTGGTCCTCTCAAGGTAAATGGGGGGGGGGGGATTGTACCCTTAAAGATTTCCATAGACCCTTAGAGATTCATCGAGAAAAAATACATGCACTGCAATATGAAACCATGAAATAAACGCATTCCGACGTACAGCTAACTAATGGAAATAATCAAACAGTGAAATCGAAAACTTGGTATAATATTTCTTGTTTCCAAACTCGTATCGATTCGTTTGGATTTGCATAAATATGTAAATTATGTTTTCCATCACTTTTACTCCTGTCAGATTTCTACTCCAAACTGCGATATCATTTCGGACTTTGACACAAGAGCGAAGGCGAAAGCTTGAAAGACATTTCATGGAATATTGATGCGCAATTTGCTCTCTTTCGTACTTTGCCTTATCATCGAAGGCATATCAAAATTACAGGATAGAATGTTGAAACACAGATTTTCTTTTGTCTTAGACAAGAGAACCTAGAGACGAGATATCATGTTTACACTCCGTTGTTCAAAATGGTCTTTGAAATAATGATATCACAAAAACCAACGAGAATGGTATTTGATATAGCTGAGAATCTAAAGCGAATCAAAAGACACATTGGTGGTTATTAGGATCCTTCCGCCAATACCCGATCTCCCTGAAGGGTGTCGTCTGGAAAAGCTATCAAGTCCTGGTAGCTAATTACAAACTGAACGAGAGAGCTTTCACGCTAATCAAAACAGTCATTAAGTGACTTCAGAAGCTGAAATTATTTCTCCCCGTGAGGTTATAATTTTCCAGCCGGAAAAAAAAAAACTCACTAAAAAACATATATGGCTGGGGGAAGCCATAACCCATCCAGCATACCCTGAGGGGGTAACACTGCAAGTGATTGATTTCAACATTTTGATGCTGTTTTTTCATCTTTGATTTAGAATATAAATACATGTTCTACGAAAGCGCAAAACAGTTGAAAATGGCATTGTTTGTACCCATCATCTTTGGTCTATCGACACATGGTATGTATCATTTTCTGTTTAATCAAAGGAAAAAGTACATGAAGAAAAGTGCAATATCGGAACCCATATGCATTAATTTTTGTCGGTTTTTTTTCTTGATGAAATTCAATGCAAAGTCACTGGCGAATTATATTTTCAAGCAGCGTTCAAGTTCAACTTTGTGGGGTTTTTTTCGATAAAAGTGTGATATTTCAATGTATATTTCATCCGTCCTTCATTGCTGATATTTGTAAACATCGATCACGTGATGGTTAACTTGCTTTGTAATATCGCCGCAAACTTTTTTTTTCTTTCAACAAATAAAATGACATTCGATGGCTCCTAGACATGACAAATGGTACATATTTTACACACAAACTACTCTGAAGAGGAATTCGCATTGTCACTAAAATTTGGGACTAACCTAATGATATCTTCTCAGTGCATCTATGCAATGCACATAGAGACCAGCTAGATGTGTCACACCGATATGAGCTGCGGAATGATGAATGGAAGTTTGGAAACCAATACAGCCATCACTATACTGACGCAAGTCGAATCAAGCATGGTTAGAAGGGAGCATAATTTCTATTGAAATGATGGACTCAAGGGTGTGATTTAGTGCGTGTGTGTGTGTGTGTGTGTGTGTGTGTGTGTTGGGGGGAGGGAGGACTCACGCAGACACATTTTTGCTCAAGAGATTCCTCCATTAAGGGAGGAAACCGAATGTGACGTCAGCTATTGTATAAAAGAGAGATGTAATCGGCTGTTGAGTGGGTGGGACAGAAATAAATGCAGAGGACGAAGATTGAATGATAATCATGATAATAATAATGAATAGATATAATAATAATAATTATAATAATAATAATAATAACAATAATAAGAACAAGAAGAAGAAGAAGAAGAAGAAGAATCAGTTCATAGAACGCGCAATGCCAATAATTATCTAGGTTTTAACACAGATTTGAATTCATCTAAATCTGTAATACATCTTATGATGAGGGGGAGATTATTCCATAATGATGGTGCTTTTTTTTTCAAAAGCCCTATCACTGAAATGTCTTGGATTTAACATTATTGTGACCCTGCATCACAAAACCAATAAAAAGTCGCCAGACATGGATTTTTAGTTAAGGGTAGATTCTTAAAGAGCAGAATCTAAGCTTTAAAATGATGTATAACTCGATTCAAATGGACTCCCCAAACCTATCTAAATACTAGAAAGAAAGCACACACTCTGCAAAAGTGTGAAATGAGAAAAGAGGCACTGGAGTACATGGTCTATTCAAGCTCTTAATCTTTACCAAGCCGTGCTAGCTGTGCAATGAAAGGGACAAAACACAGGATGTAAACCACCGGAACAAAAAAAGGGGATTATTAGATTAAGATGAAATTAAGCATATTCTATCAACACATTCTGTCCATGATTAATGCCAACTTTCAAAGCAGTAGAGTTATCCTTTCAAAAGTTATTAGACTTGGAAGTGAAGAGTGTGTAAAGCAATTCAAGAAATGAAAAGGGGACTCTAAGACATACCCGATCTTTCTATTCTCCCCAATAAAAGGGTTGTAGAAAAACTGCTGAAAACACGTTTTCTCATCAATGCTATGATCCCAAACTAAAGAATAATGTATAAGAAGGATAGCTTTTTCAGAAAATGAATTATGAAAAACTCAATATTGACTCGGTTGACCCATTTCACCTTGTTTGAGTCCTCAGGTAAAATCAAGGGGTGCGACTTTTTGTTCGTTTTGTGATGCACGGTCACATTTATTTCAAAGAGAAGAATAATTGCTTGTTCAAGATCATGACAGAAATGCTGTGTGTTTGTATGGATGACAAAGTATGGAGGACAACCTTCATAAATGTGTTCGTTTACAAAAAAAGATTATGAAAGTAGATTTTTGAAGTCGATAGCGATGGTGATTTTACGTCATGAGCTCTTCACCGCTGTATAAAAAAAGAAGAAAAAAAAAAACCCGGTTGAACAACTAGTGACTGGGAACGCCAACCCGCTTCGATATGGGAAAAGAGTCAATGTATTGCATTATTATAATATATGTGGGATATAATCCTCAGAGTAGTGAATGAATTGCTGTATTATAAGATGGAAATCCTCTCTAAGCTTTTCCATTCATCTTTCTGAGGAAAGTCCGCCTGCTGAACCAAGACTCATAGACCTCCGTTCAAACAGACAAATAAAAAAAGTCAATCTCATTGCTGTCTTACAGAAGCTATTGGCAGTTTATAAAGAATCATATAATATGAAAGAGGTCATTATTAATACTATTTAGTAACTTCTGATAGAGTATACATACATTTTGCTACACACAACCCAACCAAAAAAAAAAAAAAGATAATGCAAACATACATGTAGTATCCTTTAAAACCTATCTATTCTCTGCAGTGAATGTCAACTAATCGTGATTTTCTACAATACGATGAGACCCCGTATAAAGGGGTAAACATCACGAGACTGACATCCACAAGTCATACAGCCCATGAGTCATACAGCCCACGAGTTATACAGCCCACTAGTCAAGCAGCCCATGAGCTCGACACCAAACAAACAAGGCCCACAAGACCTAAACAAAGCTCCGTGTTGTAATGTCGAACTAGAAGGCCGTTTTTACCTAGTGTCGAACTCTTGGGCTGTATGACTATTGGGTGTCGGTCTCGTGGGATGACCCCGTATAGAGGAGTCTGAATATTGGGATGTAGTGTAAAGGCTCGTGTTTCGTCCTCCTCTTCCTACCACTGTTGTAGTCAGCTGCTTCCCTCTACCAGATGATAATGGTAGTCAAAATGGTGTAAGTTATGATTACTGTTACACTAATAGTAACAATATTGTTATTTACCAAGAAGAAGAGCACGTGTTATATAATAAATCGGGATACGCAACGTTATTTGACCTTAAGAAGAAGATCGCCGGTGCGCTTCAAACATTTGCCAAAGTAATAGGTGTCCAAAACTTTAACACAATGTACTTCAATCATAAATAGTTGTGATAAGAGTGTGATCATATAATTATCTACCATCGAAATCCACCCTACAGAGTGGAAATGGTGTGCGTCATTTACTTCTCTCAATGAGATTTATGAGAAGAATGTGAGAAGAGTGAGTTCATTTCTACCAATATTTATATGACCGCGACCCGGCCGCACTGATAGCACGAGTTTCCCAGGCATGTTTCCCTACCTATACGACGTTCACATCTTCGCAAGATAACACTGTGTAAAGTCATTGCTACTTTGCTGATGTATCGCCACCTTCACTTTCACGTTCTTGTTTTTGTTTTGTCACAAGCCTGATTTACAGAATGTTGCTATTGTATGTGTATCTTAAACACAAGGTTTCAACTGTGTGTTGACGAATTTCTGAAATAAAGACATAGAGACGAACGCTACCCATTTGCAGGCAGCACAAACTTGTGAGATAAGGGTAACGTAAAACGGATGGCGGAGACGCATTTTTTTGACATTACACGACGCTATGACTCAAACTGACATCCCTCATTCTCGTCGCGTCTGCAGTTTACATTTCGCAAAGGTCACGAGAATGCAGGGGAACATACCGCCATCACCCCAATTCACACCCACAATCTAAGCTTGTCTCGGCTTGCTTATATTTGATAGGGGCCAGTGGAAGGGTTCCGATAATACGATGCCTTTTCTTTTATGTCATGTTACATTTGACTGAGTGGGATGGACGGTATTATACCAGTTCATTATTTCGAAAGTTTGTTATTCCGAAACGGAAATCAGATTCGTTACGTCGAAGGTTCGTTATTCCGAAGGCTCGTTATTACGCAGCTTTTTTTTCTTTTTCGCAATAACGAACTTAACTTCAGTTTCGGACTTTCGAACCTTCGTAGTATTAAACGAACGTTATTTCATTTCGGACTAAGAAATGAACCCTGGGAAAACGAACAACAGCCCACTATGTAATAGCAACGATTGGCACATAAGACGCTTTGGATAGTAACGCAGGGGTTACTATAAGGAATTCTTCGACGTTGACAATTTGAAATTGTTGATTTTAAGGATGTCAGTTATGATGAAAGTTTCCCTGACATGACGAGGTTGGCCATACCTTTATGTCCATCACCAAAAGAGTAAAAATATTTTCTTACACTAGAAATAAACCATCTTATTTTGCGATTATGAACAGGGCTTGAGACGGAGTAAGCAACCACCGTTGTGTGAGGCGGGAATAACATTCCTCCATTTTTTCATATTTTGTATTCAGCTTGGTCAACACGTTGCAGGATACTTTTCCAGACGACGTCTCTGCGAGGGAAAAATGCACCAGTGAATTTATTTTTGCATTAAAATTGCCCGAAGGAGGAGGAGCGCGAAGAAACAAATTCTGAAAGAATGAAACAATAAGGAGGAGGTTGAAAAAGAACAAGGTACAAAAAGAATGGAAGACGTGGATAGATAGAGGGGGATTACATCTGAAATTTGTATTGACACAGGTATCATAGCTCCAGATTAACAGTCTTCAGCAATTAATATATTGCTGTAGTACATAGATTTATAAACATACGAGTATAGGGAGAAACAGGAAAATCCACAGCATGGCTTACATGGATAACTCTGTACAGTATAGGCAGAAAGAGTCCATTGTTTGTCTCATTTTCCATCTGAGAAGATGGTTGGAAAGCCCATATTGAGCTGCACAAACTGGTATCATGGGTCCAGTTGGGTGTGAGTAGGCGGGACCACTTCACCGGGTTATGCACCCTGATCTTTGCGATGAATGAATGAAGCTCACACGTGGGACATCCATTTTATGTCCTATCCGACGGACTGAGAGTGTTTTGCCTCTTACTAGAGGGGAAGGTATGGTTACAGACAACATTACTCAGTTAATCTAATAGAAGTTTAAACATCTACTGAAGTTATCTTTACACTATATAGATCAAGTTGCAAAATGAAAGCATGTATAATGTGACTCAAGGGGTGTGTTTGTGTGGAAGTAGATATAATCCTTCAAAGTTTCTGGAGGGAGGAACGGCTGTTGTTGCACAATGGTACATTGGATGCTGGTGAAGATTCAAATATAGGAGAGCAAAATTCTTGCAAGAAATGTTTGTATGTGGGGTGTAATGGGTGTTTGCAATACAAGCATCAGAACTTCGACTATGAGCTTTATTGCAACCGAATGCAGAACTTCCAAAATCAAGGTCAGGATGTGATGGAGTATAGGTAACTATTTACCAAGACTGCAAAACTGCAGAAATACATGTAAAAAAAGGGGGGCATGTTCTTTAAATTCATCTGCTGATTAAAGGTGAATAATACAATCCCCCTTTATCCATCTAATCAGCTACGTTCAGCATGATTCAGGGAGTGGCATTGAGAGATGCAGGCTAATGAGAAAGACTGCGGCTTATACACCCACATAATACTATCCGCTCCTTAATACAGGCATATATTGGTGAGAAATACTTTAATGCGTATACATGGTATATGGGTACATACAGGTATAGATAAATCGCCAAAATGTCAAGTACCTTCAGGAAAAAAGACAAAACAGGAATAAAGATGCAAAAATATTTCTACAAATTGATTACTGACAGATACAAAAACATGCATAGAAGGCCAGGATTATAGAAATCAGAAAGACGAAGAGAGAGACGTACGTAAGAGAGGTATAACTCCACAGATAAGATTATAGGTGGCTGAGAGAATCCTATCTTCAAAACAAATTGGAAATTCTCTTGAGGGAGTCAGGTCTGCCACATAGCCAGATGGTTTTAGCGGGTAAAGGGTAAATTGTGCTTGGTGTAGGACAAATGGTGGTAAACCAATCTTGTCTACAAGAGGGCAGAATGTGTATACTCAGCGTGCTGCGTGCCGCACGCTTGTTCTCTTTTGGGTAAAGGTCACACATCAGCTATGATTGGGGAGGGGAGAGAAAACGAAAGAGTAAACAAACTAAGCGAAAAAGAGCACAGTAGCGAATCGCGAGTCAAAAGAATGCATGCACTCCTTTACCCATTGTTTCTTTAGTCATAAATAAAAAACTGAATTCCATTCAATTTCTTACGTTTTGGTATTCTTCAAATATAACCCTATATAATATCATTACGATGTTTTACAATACCGCATGTATGAGAAACACCGTGATTTTATGTGTATCAGTAACTCGTTCTTAAGAAATAAATAAAGCGCTTTTATTCTTACATCCAGGTACGCCTTTGAATGTACAAACTTTGTGGCCTATTTATGTTCAAAGCAAAACACTGTAGACTGAGCAGCAAAGAAATTAAAATTATTTTCTATTCCAAGAGAGTGTAAATCCATTTTGATCGCATCCTGAAAGTTGGTCACGTGACATTCAGCACCGAAACACTGGTTGGCGATGACCCAAGCTACCTTTCTGCGAACTCGAAAACCTTGAGGGCAGTTTGATGACGATCTGCCAAAAGTGTTTTAGATATCAACGCAAACAAATTTCATCATCGTACAGGCAAAGTGACATCCAAGTGCACTGGTAGTTTGGCAAGTCCGAGGCGGCGAATAAAGTAATTTAGTACTCCCTTCACTCCACGTGTCGGCAATCGTTTTCTTTCATTACGGAGAGGAAAGATCTCGTTTTGATTTTCACAAACTCCTTGAAGCAATCTCTTGATTTCCATGTGATAAGAAACATGAATCTCCACTCGAATCTAATATCAGCTGCTTTTATTGAATCTGACTCGTGTTGTTGTTTCCACATTTTCAATAGTGAAAAGAAGGAGAGGAAATACTAGAATCGATAAGAATCGAATTCCTATGTATTCTGCCTAGAATAAGCCGGTGCATTATTAGTATTGGATATTTGATTGCAGTTCCCGTTTGCTGATTTGGCGCAGTGTCAGCTTGGTGGAAGACAAAACCAGTCGGACAGAATATTGTTGTCTCGGTGGAAAGACTATGCATATTCATTCGACACGCCGAAATTATTGTCTGGACAGAGAAACTATGTGGCTTGTACGTTGTATGGCAAATGAAGAGAGAACAAAACAATTTTTTTCAGGGAAAAAATGATATGTGGAAGAAAAAAAACTACTGTTATCAAATTTAAAGTAATCTTCAAAAATCATCTGATAAGCGACTATCTTAATGCAGACAAATGTAACTTACACCGCCTGGCTTATAATAGCCAATGAAAAACTAATCCGAAGTTTCCTTGAGGCTTGGATAACCTAACACACTTTTAAGTACGATAAGCAATATTTAGTTATAGTATCCATCATCACAATAAACGCAAATATCGAACATGTGTTGTTGTTTGTGTTTTCATTGCTAGCAGTCGAATTTAAAACGTCAGTATGTCGATTGTAATTGAGGTCGATTATTACTTGAAATACTGAGTATATGAAACAAAACGATATTTCTGTATCTTGAACCATGTATTCAAAAGGATATCATTGATATAGTAAGCAGTGTGAGAAAGATAAAAGTCACTGTTTCGGCGGAGTTGCTTATTTCCTTGGTGCATATACCTCATTCACTATATATATGAACTTGTAAATCTTCTTGTTTCGACGTGATATTTTCCTGCCAAGATGAAATAGCAATATTTACTCCAATATCATAATCATACATAAAAGGGCTCATATAAAAGAAACACCTAATCATCGGATCATGCCTTTTCTTCCTATATTTTCAAAAGTTACTTAGAATTATGTTCATCGATGTTTACATGACATCCCGAGAAATTGCGGTAAAAATTAATGAGAAGTGTCTTAGATGAAGAGCTGGTCATCCCCAATCTTCTGCATGAATGGATTCCTATAATTCATAAGCTGATTAAGCTTAATTTTTAGACTTGAGAAAAAAGAAATATTTGTTTCATTCCTTTGATCATCACATCTATTGTCAAAAGTATCTTGCTTTATCATCCGTGGTGTATTCTGACATTGGTTCATAAGTTAAGTTATTGAAAGTGCTTCGCTTTCAATCATTATTTCGAATCTACATATCTTGGATTACAATGTACAGTGCGTATAAAAAAAAAGAGAAGGTAATCCAACTTTGGAAGGCTACTTTTTCATAACTAACAGCTATGGAGAGCACATTGTTCAATGATGTTTGTTGCGAGGAAAGGGGAACTCTTCCTCTTTCCATTGGTACCTAATTATGTCGGCAAATGCCACGCATAAATGAGAACCTGAACTTCAAAAACAACAATGACAAATTGCCCTTTTTCCAACTTTGCGTGTTATTGTGAAGGAACAATGTATGTCTCACTGCATGGATGAAATCGGCCAGCCTCTACGAATGCAGGTTATTCGTGTTTAGAATTTCTCCTAACATTTCAGGGTTCATAACCTTTAACATGGGCACCTGTCCGATAACTTGATCACTCCCACAGAGGCCAACCAACACGGTCCATTTTCTTCTTTTCATTTGCAACACATAGCTCGCAGCGATAAACCATGTCTTGAATATGAAGAGAGAAAAATGGATAATGGTTTAGCCTTTTATGGGAAGGACCAAGTTATCGACAACGTGGCCATGTTGAAGGTTATGAACCATAAATGGTTAGAAGAAACCCTAAACACGAACCTGAAGTCGTACAGGCTGGCCTGATATTTCGACCACTTTTCATTGACAAATCCCATCCATGCAGTGAGACATGCATTGTTCCTTCACAATAACACGCAAACTTGGAAAACATGCAATTTATCATTGTTGTCTTTATAGTTCATGTACTCAGTCATCCATGACGTTTGTTAACATAATAGGTATCAATGGAAAGAAGAAGAGTTTCCCTTTCCTCACAACTAACATTGCGCTCTTTAAAGCCGATAACTATTAAATAGTAGCCTTCCAAGGTTGGATTTCTTTTTTTTTTGATACGTACTGTACAGTATAATGTCTATATCTATATGTCTATATCGTTGGTCCTTTGTTTCATATTGTACGTTAATGATATTTTGATGCTGCACAATTATCAGTTAGTTGTTTTTTTTTTTATTCTGTTGCAGCTGAGTGTGATCGTATATATTGTATACGACACATATACAATCACACTCAGCTGCAACACAATTTCTGACGAAGGGCGATCAGCCCGAAAGAAAGGGGTTCCAACTAGTACATCGCAGCTACGTCTCCGGTGCAAGATTTTTTGCCAATATATATATATATATATATATATATATATATATATATATGTAAGATATGAGAAAGGAAGGAGAAATCGGTGCGTAGCTTTGACATCATTATTCCTCTTACTGTTCCTCCTTTTTGGAAAAGCGCAAGAGTTGAAAAATTGGTCTCCGCCGGGGATCGAACCCGGGTCTTTGGCATGGAACGCCATGCTAAGTCACTCTCAAAGGCTGTGTGCTTCCTCAGCATGGCCCTGAGGTCATTCAGTCGCATTCCCTTGAAGTTGTTGTCCTGGAGGATCTCCTCCTTGCCGGTAGCCCAGGCCTCGTGGATTTCACACTTGTGCTTGAACTTCTTGGCAAGGTGGTCCAACCTCTCCAATCTCCTCATACCGGCCAGTAACCAATCTTCAAAACCTTTCTCTGAATGCTCCAGACCCTTCCATGCTTTGTTGATATCCGAGACAAGTTTGTCATTGCTGGGCATGTATGGAGGTCGGTTGCTGAGCTGCAGTTTGGTTTGAAGTGTGTTGAAGTTTGTCTCCAGGCGGGCCTTGTCCTCTGCCTTGGGCGGCTTTTCCTTGGCCCGGTACAGGCGGAAATCGTCCAGTTTTTTCTGCATTTCTGGTAGAGTGTTTTCCTTATATATGTATATATATACATATGTATATATTTTTTAAACGAAAATATAGCATGTTTATGATTACATCATTACAGTCAGTCAGAATACCGTTTTAGCGCGGGGTTTTACCTCTTTGGATACACTTTTTTTATAATGCATATTCAGTACAAGATTCTTTGTGTGTGAACAAACTTAACAAGGTAAGATAAACAGCACAAAAATTACAAGATGCACTGCTGAATTTGTTGTTGTGTGAGCATGTTTAGGTATGTATATTATCATAAAAGATGCATCTAAACACCTGCCAAAGATACAAAGAGAAGTAGACGACTTTGAGCAGTAAAATGACACTACGCTCTTTGTGCATCCATCCAACCATAGCACACGCAGACCAGACACTCCCTCACCCACAAATATTTAGATCTTTTATGACGCCCTCATTGGCCTCTAACATCACTGCTTCTCCTCCCGATACTTCTCCCCTTTTATGATATCACCAAAGATATATCCTACGGCCCTTTTACAGTCCTCTATACTCGGAGCATTCCAGTAGACAATATCAAGGTGTAGTATGTTCCCCATACTCATTGCTGCACAAGTAGAGCTGGGGCAGCAAACTAGTATCTGTTACGACGAGAACTTAAGCTGAGCTACACTCTCGTTTTCGGTACTTGACCGAATTGCCATCATATTCATCTTTCTTCAGGAATGTACGCAGGAAATCGAGGATCAATTTCACAATGTTCTCTTTCCTTGGAGCAGAGCGTTGTTAACCTTTAGGTTTAAGCTCTGTGTCTTGTTTCTACCTTCTGGAAGGTTGGAGTGATGACGGCTTCTTCCCTCGCTCAGTTTGCCCATTAGACGAGTGTTCTGCCAGGATATGAGTGAGAGAGGGACACAGAGAGACGGTGGACGTCTCGTGAGACTCTTCTTTCAATTTGATTTCATGGTATCGTCTTTGTTCAGCCTATCTGGTGTTCCGGTGTATTAACGCCATCGAAATTCAAGACATCGTTTACTGCCGTCTCGCCTTCATTCTTCTATGTCTACACAAAGCAACTTAGTCAGTAGATCATCCTGTTGTTTCCTTCTCTCTTTTCCTCTCGCTATTATTCGTCATCATCATTCATAAACCTGATTACTATGTTTCATTGATGCATATACTCCTAACAATATCGAGAAAGAACAATCATCAACAACATACAGAAAAGTAAGAATCTACAGTATGATTAGTGACTTCAGTACCAGGATAATGAATGTACCACATGATTCTGTTTTGATATTCCCATGCCAATATTTCATTGCAAAAATAAATAATCAAATTCTTTACAAATACAGCCAACTTATGCAAACACACACATACGCACGCACGCACACACACACATTTACTTACACTCACATACATACAAACATTTCATGCTCAAGCAGATGCGTTTCGTCACCAATACTTAAAACCTCTGAAACCACAACGAGAACATGTTCATGTCCTTCTTCTGCTTTAATATAACACTACCACTCTCACTGCGGTTGATGTTCGTCGTTCCGAATGTTCGTTAATCTGAAAATGAAATAAAGTTCCTTATTCTGAAGGTTCGTTATTCCGAAACACAAAAATTCCCCATACCTCGAAGTTCGTAAGTCCGAAAATGATAAGGGGGTCGTTAATCCGAACATTTTTGGCATTTTTCCGAAGGTTCATTACACAGAAAGTGAAATAAAGTTCGTTATTCCGAATGTTCGTTGATCCAAAAATGAAATTAGGTTCGTTATTCTGAAGGTGTGTTAATCCGAGAACGAATTGAGGTTCGTTATTCCGAAGGTTCATTACCCCGACAATGTAATAAGGTTCGTTGATCCGAAAACGAAATAAGGTTCGTTAATCTGAAAAGTTAAATATGATTCATTAATCCAAAAATGAAATAACCATCGCTATTCCAAAGATCTAGTGGTTCATCCCGATGATGATGTACAAGGGGAGAAGAGTGGCATACGGAGTTCGAGGTCGTTTCTTCTGAATAACATAATTGTAATTATAATTGTATAATAAGTATGCATATTTGTGCGTGATATACATGCCTGTGTGGGGTATGTGGGTGTTCGTGTTTTCATTCAATTCCCATGGCTTAATATTCTACCATATCGATTTGTAGGAATAACACCGTATTTTGTCCCTCAAATGAAGTTTATTTCATTTTCGGACTAAGAAACCTTCGAAATAACGAACCTTGATTTCACTGTCGGATTAACTAACCGTAATTACCGGATTAACTAACCTCGTCGGAATAACGAACCTTATTCCTTTTTTTCGGATTGATGAACCTTTTTTCATTTTCGGATAAACAAACCTTCGGAATAACGAACCTTCTGAATAACGAACTGTGAACCAGCCACTATCGTAACCACTCCACCTGTTACTATTACTGCTGCTACAACAACTAAGGTCGAACTGCTACACCTTCAACAGAAAGAACTACTGTCATCGCTATTTTTGCTTTGACTTGAATCATTAGTAAAGATATTCACTTACATTGTCAGTACCACTACTATTCCACTACTTTTTGTCACTACATTTATCGCTGCAAATGCTACTTCTTTACATAGTTACTTTTCATAATTATCAAAACTTCAACATCTGCTGTTGCTATCACTTCTACCGCCATTATTTTTTTTTCCGTCAGTAGCTACTGCAACAGTTCCTGCTGTACTTGCTTCTTCTGGTGCCATTGCAATTTATGTTATAGCAATAATTACCTCAGTAAGTTCCTATGCCTAGCTGTCTGATCATATCTACAGTCCTCCTAGCGAAGTTATTAGATATTGTCTCTTCTAATCCCCTTTCATCCTCATTCCTATCATCTCACTTTCCACTTTTACCGCTTTTCGTTTCTCATTACGCCGTCATCAATTCATAATCTTCAATAGTCTACCGCCTTGCCACTGCATTTCGTTTGAATAGCATCTTGTTCAAGATGAGGATCAGAGGAATAACGCCCACCAAATTGTAAAGAGAGCGAAACTGCGACGAAACTATTCAGTTACGTTGCCGTGGCAACGGATGATAAAACGATGGAATCATTGAACTCCTTGTATAATCACCCTTTTCATTCACTTTAATTGATTCCTGAGAAATTGTTCCAAGGGATCTTCTTTTTTGGTCCAGATATATCTCTCTAAAAGGAAGACCTATAGACCTTGACAATATTTTGACATTCTGCATGGTGGGTACATGGTTGGGAGCCAAAAAACAGAAGTAAAATGGCTCGTTTACGTATTCCGCTTCATACAGTGCGTGCTATAATATATGAAATTTCATGTATTTATAGGCCTATTGTTGGAAGGGCATTTCAAGAGTATCAAGTACATGTAGGGTCTACGTCGAACACTATAGGAAATTTGTCCGACATGTTTTCTTTTGATGTTAAGCGCCGTAAACTAAACTTATGGAAAAAATACCAATAACCCAGCTGCCTGTATACTTTCGGGGAAAAAATCAATGTTCATAGATTTGCAATATAAAACTACTTTTGCCCTCGAGAAATGTAGGTTGATAATGTCCTTGCATAATATTCGCCCAACAGCGTTGCTTTCAATTTTTCAGTATGCGTTTATGTACATCTTTACGTGTTACGTTGCGGAATAGGGCGGTGAGTTGGCTCAGTCGGTAGCGCGTCTGCCTCACGATCACGCGGTCCGGGTTCGAACCCGAGTCTGGACTGAGCAATGTTGTGTGTAAGCATACCGTCCCCTCTAACAAGAGGCAAAACACTTTGTCCCTCGGATAGGACATAAAATGGAGGTCCCGTGTATGAGAGAGTCACAATTCATGCACGTAAAAGATCCCGCTTCATTTATCCATCGCAAAGAGCAGGGTGTTTAACCCGGTGAAGTGGTCCCACCTCACATCCAACTGGACCCCATGGAAGACCAGCTTAACGTAGCTGAATGTGGGCTATCCAGCCATCTTCTCAGATGGAAATGAACAAACAAACAACAACAACAACAACTATCGATACTATTACCAGCTTTATGATCGTTATTCAGATGATCTCTTGAAGGATGATCGATATGAGAATAATTGCATTCAATACAATAATCAGTAAGTCAGTATCATAATCATGACAATCTTTGGTTTCTGCAGGGATGCATTAGGTCTTGATAACCAGCGAAACGCTTCGAAGGGATGAGAGGAGTTGTACTATGTAATTATCAATGACCTCCACCTCGATGAGGGAATGCATAAATGATGACACGGTTGTTGACGATGATGATGCCAGGAGTGCAGGGGTGAAGGTCTCCTAATGTGCTGCATCTGATAAGTAAATGTAGGAGCTTTTCATTTTCAGCGCTCATTAAACTGGTTGCAGTATTCTGACTATGGTAAAACGCAAACTCTCCGCACAGTGGCGGAAAATAATATTACATGCTTCTACGAGTAATTTAACCCTTTATGTTTCATTTCCTGAAAAGAAATAAGCTGCACATCTTATCGTCAAATTCCTCCTGTGACGTGACTTCATGATTTAAAGAAATCGAAATTCTTGGAAACGAACAACATAGATATGTTGTATGCACACACACACACACACACACACACACACACACACACACATATACATATTCATAAATTTCAAAATATTGCTTATTATGCAATAAAAATTATAGGTATACGAGGGACTGTTTGTGAATATGTTTGTATCAAAAGTTGTCATTGTCTTGACAAAGGCCAAAGTTCCCCTCCAAAAAAAAGATATATATATATATATATACAGAAATTAGAAAATCAACGTCTATCTATAGTTTTCCCTATAGTCCCACATGATGATCCTTTATAAGATTTTTACTGTAGTGTAACGAACGACATTTCTTGCACCTATAAAATGTATATATAAGTGTGTGTGTGTGCGTGTGTATCTAAGTATACCAAACTGATTACATTTAATTGAACATATGGGGGATGAATAGAGCTAAAATGAGTACCAAATAAACCATATTACTAACGGACGACGCCAAAAAAGAAAAATGAATAATTATATTACATATTTCTAGATGACATGGAATATTCCAATGTTTCGATGCTATATCATGATCATACCAACATTTGATTTGTTTGTAAATCACATTGTTTTTTTAAATTAATGAACTGGCATATCGATATACAATCTTCATAAAATATAATAGCATTGAAACGCCCTTTGCTGTATTGTTAAATAATAATGTTCTCAGCATAATTATAAGTTTACGGATGGCCCTCTGTGGTATCCCTCTAGTAAGTATAGTATAAGAGGATCATCGAGGGAGAGGGTGCTTCGGTCCCTTTGTCACAATCCAGACATCGATGGAGTAAGGTTTCTTTCTTTGAATTTAATTGGTTCTTTCTTTTACACCTTTTGACTTTCTGTATAATATTTATTCGGGGTATTGTTTGGGAACGTTATGTGTACTGATCTCCTTGTAGGGAACGTCATGTATCACTCTCGTGAGTGAATTCATGGATGTACTATATGTGTAAGATGCTGTAGGCCAGACGATAACGAGTTTGAATGAGTCTCTCATACAATTCATCAACTCATCCTCTTACGCCAACCGGAAAACGCTCTAAGCATAGTGAAGACATCAAAATGTATTTCCTTTTGCAGGCTAGTAAATTGTGATTGGCATAGAACTAACCACGTGTTATCCTTGGGATAATTATGCAATTTTCAGATCAGATTTGATAGACAAGAGGAATGCTTCGACAGAGGATTTCCTGCTCTGAGACTCTGGTAGGTAGGATGGAATCCTCTTCCTATGTCCCTTGATGACGACACCACATACAAATAATTCATCGGTTTCACTATCAATGCTGCTAAGGGTATTGTAATGACAATTCCTTACCTGAGCAATGGACAACTCCACGAATCCGAGCAAAATCTCATGATGAATCTGCCCGGGGAGAGACGAAGAATATCCCCTGACGAGGATGTGGTATTTGTGGTGGCGAAGCATTATCATCAGGAATATTGGTAGGGAAGTGGGGGCGGGGAACAAGATGTATGTGATTGACTGAACAATGATCTGATATGCTACTGGAAGAAGAAGCAGTACAACTCTTTCAGTTCTTCTTCCTTTTTTGAGCACAAATAACATAATTATTATATCAAACTATTAGTGAGAAAGATATTAAAATCAAGACTGCCATTTAGTTTGAGTTAGGGAATCAGAATTATCTTCTTTGTACAGACCGAATCTGTTTGCAAGAATCTTCAGCTTATTGGAGGAGGCAGACTTGACCAGAAGAAAAATACCTGTGGTACAAATTACCATTAAACCATACGATAAATTATGAATCGCATAGGCCTTGGAACACATACTTTTTTGAAGCTTACAAAAAAAGAAAATCTAAAGGATAAGGGGGGCATTTCCCCTTGATCACTGCTCAAGGGAAATACACACAGACACACTTTAAAACGCACACACAATTGTAAGCACACACCAAAAAGCGTTCTGCTGCTCCTGTGTATGTATGTTGTGAAAAAGTTGTGGAGTAAAAAATATGCTAATGATAATGATAGTGCTGATTATGGCAACAATAGCATTAACATGAAAGATGACAATTAATAGTAATAATATTAGCAATAACACTGAAAATCCCAATCATGATCATAGTCATGACCATAATAATGGTAAGAATAATATTAGTAGTAGTAATTATAGCAATAGTAATTATAATGATAATAATAACAATAATAATAATAATGATAATAATAATAATAATAATAATAATAATAATAATAATAACAATAATAATAATAATTACAATAATAATAATAATGATAATAATAATGTTAATGATAATAACAATCTCAACTTAATTTTGTAGATGAGAGATTCTTTATTGCTTAGACATACACACTCAAAGTAATTAGTGACATAGTGTTCAGGGCTTTCGCAGTTAACATGCCTTCGTTGGTAAGCATCCTTGTAATCATGTTGTACATCTTAAAACACGCTGTGCATATCATTAAAGGCTTACAGCTTGAGCAACAATCTGCTGAGAGTAATCATAAGGTACACACATTAGGTACGAAACGACTAGTCTGGCTGTCTTCTCTCGCCTCTGCTCAAATCTCCTTCCCACATTTATTAATTAATCTTGCAATCCAAGTCGGCCCCGAGTTATCCTGTTTTTATGAAAACCGCTAATTGGGGTTCATGCGACACCTTCAATAATGAATGGGTTGAGCACGCGCCTTCACCGCTCTGAGTTATGCACACATGCCTGAATAGGAACCACACTTTATGCGGCGTCGGCTTTCGTCTTGGTTAACGGAAACTAAAATTCCTTTGTCTCGGGCCCCTGATTGCGGGAGAAGGCAGTCAAATAAGGTAGGAGGAATTAACCAAGCTTAACCAGGGGGATTAGAGCACACAAAGTGTGGATGCCTGCCCCGTATTTGCATAGATTTAATCAAATAAGAGATTTAGAACCCATAATGTACCCACCTTCCTCTTCTCGCTCGGTCTCGTAGAAATCTCGGCCATGCGAGAATGAGTCGATGGGCCAGCGCCGCAGAAAGGGCAAGTCGATATGTGATGGCCGCTGGATAACGGATCGACGAGATGTGGGAGGGGAAATTTAATGGTGGTTTTTGAGTCGATCAAATGAAGTGCCCATGCAGAAAATATATCACCTACTTGTAATGCAGGCAAACTTCCAGCTACAACAAAATCTTATGTAAATAAAAAGGAGGCGCATCCAAGATAGCTTGTCCTAACATCAATTCTTTGTTATGCTATCAATGATATTCATAATGACTCATTGTTTTTATAACACAAATATTGAGGCCTAGATATTACTAGTGATTCATATTGTGCAGACAACTCAATAAGAAATGTTAAACACTTTTATCCAGAAGTAAATGTGAGTGAATACTTGCTGTAGTATACTGTGATATTTGCCAGCTCTGTGAATAAAGCGTATATTGTAGAGTGTCTCAAGTTTGATACTTGTGTGTGTGTGCGTGTGTGTGAGTGTGTGTGTGTGTGTGAGAGAGAGAGAGAGAGGTTTTATAAGGGGATTATCATGAGAAAAAAAATATTTCATTGACAGATTATTTGAATAAAAGTCATCGTAACCGACAATTGCAGCATTTTCATCTTACATTTTACATATTCAACAAAATACAAAACAGAAAAAAGACGTGTTATTGTGATTAGCAAAATCAAGACAATATCAACGTCAAAAACAGAAACATACCACATTCTATACAAAATTTACAACGTATAGTGACGAGAACAAGTACTCAAGTTAATGAAACTTCAACTTTGTGCATCATTTTAATGATAACTATATCAATACACTATTGCTTAAATTATCATCTCATTAAAAAAAGTAATATAAACATGTCATTTAAGATTCAACATTCGCATTGTTTCTCTATGTGAATATGATTTCATTTTAATTCATTATCAGAATGCTGAAAGTTTGTATATGAATAAGGAGACGACATGCAAATAGCAAAAAAGTACAAAGTATTGCCAATTTTACATTTCATATTTCATTGCAAATAAATCTCAGATAGAATTAGATTATTGTCAAAATATATACATAACTATTAGGTGGATAGAATGAGCTAAGTGTACAATGAAATCTTAGATCAAGATCATGAACTATTATTTTTAATGTAGATTTCAAAGCTCTTTGCAGCAACTTCTATTCGCTCATCCATACATCATGATTTATTTATTATCTTTCTATTATTTGAATTACTTATCATCCATGAGTCTATTTTTACTAACCTATTCATTCATTCATTCATTCATTCATCTATATTTTTTTCTATTCATTTATCAGCTCAATTCAATGAATTTATTTCCATTTAACAAATGCTATAATGCATAGTACAAAGTACACATTTGACAAAGTATATTGTTTTAAAAATTTGTAAGAAGTACAGTAAACAAGAATATGACAGTCTGTGACGGATGTTAGTTGACTACATGTTTTCGATGCCCATGGTTGCTGCATTGAACACTTTTTGTCGACCACTTTGTTCGGTTAAAGTGTTTTAGTGGTCAGTTGGAGGTGAAAAGCACGGGCAACAAATGTCACAAATATTATTATTGTTGAGACCTCTTTAGGACTGGTCTTCGGTGAACACCAGCCCTTGATACGAATATTGTGGTTGGCAACCATTTGCAGACCAATCAGAGATTGCTAGCCAGCAATTTGCTGGACGGTCACCGACCACAATGAAATAATCTCTGCTTCTAATATGATTTTTTTTTTGTAGATTGTCCGCGACGCTTTTATCATGCATGCACCTTTTTCTCGGCCAAGCAAAATGATCCATAACCCAAAAGCCAAAACCTAAATTATAACATATGTCTACGACACCGATTTTTGACATCTTTTTTTTTTAAAGTGAGTTGACAAGATGTCTCTCTCCGTTCAAATCGTGCGACTGAAAAATTCGATTTTCTTTTCGTGTGCTGCCATGTGGTACGACGGAGTTGGTTATTTGAGCATAGCACCATCTCATGGAAAGATGAAACATAGGCAAGATCAGCATAATGCTTTCTGAAATGATTATGAATGGACCATGGAATATCATTCACCTAAGTTGTATAGGTTAGAATCATACTGTCATATGAAATATCATATCAAATGTTGAGTTCAGTTATCTATATCCTCTGCAGGAGCTCATGGAAAGTGGTCGGTTCCATTTTGGGATAAGCAACAAGTTTCCCCCTCCCCCCCCCACTTCAATATCCAGCTCTACCACAAGATCCATAGCCCTCAATCAGGACCCTCCTTGAGATCCATAGCCCCACCTACTACTGTCTATGTCTCTTTCTATTGCGCCTCTTCTATAAAAATAAAGGAAAGAACTACCACTATGTTGATAGGTACAATTGTATACTTCCTCTAGTCCTGATATCAAATCCATGAAGTGGATGTGTGTGTCTAGGAACAACAGAACTATGTTATTTGTGTCAACGTAGGCTGCTTCTGGAAAATTGCTGCATGTACTTCCAAGCAGTCATCTGCACCCTCTATTCATCTTTAAAATAAAGAACATGGTTGCCCAGAGTAGTACGAACATCAGCAATCAATCGGTCACAAACCGCTGAAAAAAGAATTCGTTATTCCGAAGGTTCGTAAATCTGAAAACGAAATAAGGTACGTAATTCTCAAGGTTCGCAAGTATGCACCTTCTTTTTATTTTCTGATTAACGAACCTTATTTTATTTACGGATCAACCTTAAAACTGACCATGCTGACGAACCTTATTTCATTTTCGGATTATAACGAACCTTCGGAATAACGAATTCATATCATTTTCGGTTTACGAACCTTCGGCATAACGCCACATTAATGTTCGGATTAACGAACTCTATTTCATTATTCGGTTTAACGAACGTCTAGGTATATAGGGAATGTGTGTGTTTCAGAACAACGTACCTTCGGAATAACGAACATCCACCCCCCCCCCCCCCACCCCTTTGAGTTGCCAGCGGTGGCCGATCTATATTTAGGTTTTTGTTAATATCGCAAATCTTTTGCAGGACGCTCGCCAACCGGTCGGCAAAAGGTCTACAAATGGTCTGTAACCAATCGGCAACTAGTCGCCGATCAAGATTTGCGTCAATTTTGGTTTTGTTTGGTCAATGGTCCCTAAGTGACTTTTAACTGCTGGTGGTTGGCGACCAGTCTTTCGTATAATATATGTAATTGGAGCTACGAAACGGTACTGTGAGCGATTAACATAATAGATAATTTTTACGAGGAAAATGTCCACACGCACTCTCACACGCATACACACACCCACAATGTAAATTTGAAGGATCGATATGAAAAAAGTTTCAAATGTGTATGAGATCAATGAGAGTGAGTTTGTATATACATCATTTATGTTCAATGTGACAAATGGCTTCATATCGTCATAAGATATCAGTTTGTCACAAGAAAACCCATGCAATTCTAGACGCTTATTCTTTTCTGTTAGTAAAAGATCATGCTAGGTGGTGCAGGGTGCTTTTTATTGACGATCGCCCATAGTGGTCAGTGGTAGTTGGATGGCGTTATTTTCTGACACAGGTTTGTATGACGTCACAATAATCCTTAATGTCAAGTCATTCAGGGTTTGAACAATTTATTGACAGGAGGCTGAATAGCTAATGAAGAGTTTCATTCAATACACTACGGGTGATCGAGTCCAGCATCAGTACGACTCTGTCCGCAACGATCCTTGTAATTACACCAAGGCGATACTCGTCACTTGAAGCTAGTCTGTGGCCCCAGACCGCTTCAAGAACAATTGCATGCTTTATCTTGGTAACGTTGATTACTTTGTCTGTAACGAATTATATCAGAAACCATTCGTAAACCATCAATATTCTCTTCCCATAAAGAAGGGCAAGGATACATAAGCAAGAATTACCTTATATGTGTGTGTATGTGTATGTATATGCGTGTTGTGTCTGTACACGTGCGTGTGTGCGCACGCACACATGTGTGTGTGTGTGTTTGTGTTTGTGTGTGTGTGTGTGTGTGTGTGTGTGTGTGCGTCTTTATCTTTTTATGCAATGGAAACATCGCTAATGGGAAGTCGGTCCACATATTTTAGGATTAGAAGGCTTAATATTAATGAGTCTGTCGCCTAAGAAAAAAAAAAACAACCTGTAATCAGGAGAACAATTTCCTGCCAGGCTCGAGCCCTGCTCGCTCCGGATGTATGTAACCGCGATTTCAAGGCCTTCAAATCGACAAGCGTATAATCATATCGCTGTGCTTCCAACATAAAATGGGCATCGCGTCTTTTTGCTCAATCTAATTACGTTTGGCAATCACCTCTGAAATTATTGCAGGGCATTTGCTCCAGCAGATGGATATTCTTGAAATCTTGGTAGTTCTATGACATCGTTCCTCTCACTTATCAACCCTATGCGTGCATGGCAAATTCAACACTCTCAAAACAAGATGATTGTTGTCGTTGAATTTCTTTGAATTCAGGCCGATTGTTATATTCTTATGCTGATAGTGGGACTGTTCGGTTTGTCTCTACGTGGTTGTGGATAGAGTCGAACGACTCTCACGTCCAAAGACGTGAAGATTTCGTTAGAATGTGAGGAGATAAATATTCTTCGTTGAGCGCATTATCTTTAAGCAAAGCAATGGCAGATAAGCGACACAAACAGCAAGACTTGGGAAAAAAAGAGAGAAAAATCAGACACTCGATAACAACGTTATGACTAAATAATCTAATATCTTATGGCGTCTTTTGGGATATTCATTTTGGCGTCTCATTCGTATATCTCTGACGACATTAGAGTTTTATTTGATATGCAGGAAGCGTCAGCAATATCGCATTTCTTCACTCGTCTTCTATCTGGCTCTGATCAACGATTATAAACATGCATTTACATATCATATTTCAAATTCTTAGTATTTAGATTCTACAAGTACAAAAGTCAAGCAGATACAACATGGCCCTGAATATATATATATGGTATTATAAGAAGAATGGTTTTACACCGATCGTATCATTTTTACTTTGGGATTTCTTCGTTTTGATATTTGGAAGTTTCCATGTCATATATGTCCACCCGCTGCCTCATACCAATAAACATACCAATAAACTGAAACAGTGGGAAGAGTGCCATCATAATATACTGTATAACTCTCTGGTATCTTAGTTATCTGTTACAAAGATTTCAGAATATTACGAAATTGCAGATCTTGCTTGGACCATCGCACTTATATAAACAAAGACATTGAATCACGCCAGAAACTGATCGACATAAACTTCCTACATTAGATCATATTATATCAAATATTGATAATCTAGTATTAGGCTTCTGAATACAAGGACACAGGATTTGAGCCTCACCATTAACTGACGTACATAGCCATCAAACTAGGATACAAAGTGCTTATTTTCTGCCTTCATCAAGCATGGGATACGCCAAGGGTAAACGTTTGCTTCACTCTTTTTAAGCACTAGGTACGGACTTTTAAGGCATCGAATGTAATGAAAAGGAAAACTTTTAGCTTCAAATAGGTTCCAAGGGGGCAATGTACAAGTCTGTCAATTTTCCGTTCATCTTCTTGTGAGTGTGTGAACACTCTCGATTCTCGATGCGTGTATATCAGTGTAGAAAATGAGAGACAGAAAGGGGAAAGGAGAAAGAAAGAGGGGAGAGGAAGGGAAATAGATTGAGGAGGAGGAGGAGGAGGAGGAGGAGGAGGACGAACTGATAAGCTGCTAGAAGCAAGACTTCAATGACCATCGTGTCTTGTAATAGCTATGTTGACATCAGCGAGACACGGCGTCGTTTGTTTCGTAAATATCGTCCCAAAGAGAGCTTCTCTTTTCAAACACAGGGAGAGTGACCCCCTGCGGCCGAATACAAACTTCACCTTGAAATTCTTTCTCGAGATGACTGCCAGTTCCCATCTCTTGGAGAAATCAAACAATGTGGAGCAAACAACTGCAGCGGATTCCATGCCGAGGATTGTGGGAAACACCTGCAGTGTGTGTGTTCACTGACCCCTAACGAGGTCAAAGGCATCCGAAGTGAAGGACACAAGGTTTGAGCCTCACATGGAGAGGATATGACTGCCCTGTATGACCACAGATCAATGTAACTTTTTATCACGACTGCTTTACTACCAGTGTAAGCATGGTAAGGGTCCTATGTGCATCTCAATCTCGGAAGATACCAATGTAGAAATAATAGCAAAACAAAAAACTTGTGAAACCATAGCGATTGGAATAACTTATCGTAGTTGCTGAGTACTAACATATAGCTGCAAGTTACGCCATACGTCTTTTCTCTACACGGTAGGAAAGCAATTCCGAAGAGTCTTTCTTGTAATCAGTGGAAATGCATGTAACTTACAGTAGCTCCTGATTTCCAATGTAGCTGCCAGACTGTTGTATATTGGCACGGTGCAACAGCAATAAACATTTTGAATGCCATGACTTGCAACGTGATGAACACATAAAAACATATAAACATAAGAGTTTACAGTAAAGTTTGACAATTTTGTGATCGATTATGGATGATAAATTTACTGATTTATAAAGGCAAGAATGTTGGTAGAGACCATTTTTAGACGTTTCTCGCCACAATACATAACAATGATTCTACAGGCATAGTAGAAAGAAGTTCCGCTACTAAGCCTTCGTTAGCAGAACACCTACATGCAGAAGGGGCTTCACGCGGAATGCATATCCCACGTCCAAATGGAACAAACGTAAAGACCGGTTTTCACGAATCTTTGCAGAAATTTTAGTCCGTACACTTTACAGAAATCTATGATACATAAAACTTATTGTTGTTGTTGTTGTTTCTTTTGAGACATGGTCAGTGCATTGATGCTCAGAAATCGTCCGTATTTCTGAAGAGACGATAATAGAGGAAGGATACATCCGATGATTCTATCAACATGGTCCAGAAAGGCATCATGGACCCAAAACAGGATCTTTAAACTTCCGAATTGACAGGATTATAAAAGCTTTTATTCGTGCGACTTATGAAACAGCATGTGACCCATCATGGCCACGAGACCCCAAGTGGTATGATGCCATGTTGCAGATTTCCTCCAAATATTCGTTGATGGTGTTCACTCTAATCATGGGCACATGTCCTTGCTCTTGATTGCCCTTCGATAACAAGCTAATTTTACGCTTTGTCTCTCTAATTTCCGTCAGACAAGCTTCGACAATTTTTGATGAATTACTTTATACATTTTGGATATCAGTAAACGAAGAATTTTTTTTCTCACTGACTCGTTCTATACAGGGCCTACATATACATTTTTTTTTTTTGTATTTATATCTAGTTGTGTATATCCTACACAAATACATACACACACATCTTATTATATATGTGTACATACAGGTATATATATATATATATATATATATATATATATACATATATGTGTGTGTGTGTGAGTATGTGTGTGTGTGTGTGTGTGTGTGTGTGTGTGTGTGTGTGTATGTGTGTGTGTCTTTTTACAGAGGGCAAAGTCTTATAACACAGAGTACACGTCTCATTTCGCATACAGGTAGTGTGTGACACCTTTGATAATGCATGGCATTGCACTTGCCTCATCACAACGTCAATCTGACAGTTGATATCGAGAGATAATTCCAAATGTTTCACGTCCCGATCTATCCTCCATTTCCTCTCGGAAAAAGGTTAAGGATACAGGACTGCAGTAGCGGAGCTGTCTTCCTCCATTTTTTTCCTCATCCTGAATTCCCGCTTTTCTCCTTCTCCGTGGATAATACAATTTCCACAGGCCAATCAATTCGAAAACCACATTGCTTGCTGGCGTACATCAGAAAATAAGCGCTCCGCGTCTAAGCGAATAATAATGTGATGATGGAATTAAGCGAAAATCCGCTGTATCGGCGCCAGCTCCGCACAAATTGAATAATGATGTTGGTTTTTTAATAACCCAGCGAAAAACACACACGAGTAAAATGTGTATATATAATCTTCGACGCGAAAGATGAGGTGAAATCTAGGTCACGTAAAGTTTTTTGATGATAAGACCACCGATGGAAATAATGAAATGTCACCAAAATGGGAATTCAGTACCTATATGCCTCTTCGGAGAGGAGATATGATCTTCTTGATATTTTTGGATTACGATTCATCTGATTTTGTCAGAATTCATAAAATGCTGTGTTATGAAATATCACACAAATATGAATTACAGTACAATTTATTCACTTTGGAGTCTCTGAAACTAAACCCTTCCACAATAACTTAGTGCATTTTGCCAATACAAGATTATCAAGTTCACTTTCAGCTAGAAAATGTTTGAAGGAGCACTCCTATCTCTGCATGTTATGTGACAAATTCCATCTTCCTGAACTGACGTTCAGTTCTACAGAGGCTGAGATATGACACTATGTACAAGTGTAGTTAGTTTATATCAAATGAAATGTAGGAAATGGCAAAGTAATCTCCTCTGCACCACAGACCTGAATTTCTTAATAAACGTGTTAAGTTTGGTTCAGGAAATTTGCAAACGATGTTACATCATCTCAGAAAGTTTTAATATGTCATTTTCAGCCCGTCTCTTATCCATGTTATCATAGAGTGAGCGGTACTTATTTTCAGTTACCAAGGATGGTGAAAGTTATTTACAGTGATAACGACTGAAGTATAGTATAGTCGTCATTCTGTGGTCGGTGCCTGAGCTCTTGTCTGCTATTTGGAATAAAGCAAAAGCTACAATAAATAAACAAAATAAGATCTGTAGGTAAACCAGGAATACGGTTACAGCTGTGGTACTTTTCTGCCGGTGGTTATGAATTATGTTGAATTCTGAAAGTCAGTGATGTGTGATAGTACTGAAAATAAGGTCTACTCATTTCATATACATATTCAGTTTGTTCAGATGAAAAAAAAAAATCGAAAAAAATCGAAAAGAAATAAGAGAACTCTTTAGACTAAAGTAATTTGTATCTGTAAATTGTTTGGATAATCATGTGACAAGCATGTGAGTGCGTATATCACTGCATGCAGGTATTAATTATTGTCAGGTACAGATCAATAAAGCACACCACATCCGATTTCCAAGGTTAACGCCACCATGATCACACTTTCATTTATTCTATACAACATCATATATATAATTACATGTTTATCTGCAGACCTGCCGACGTTGTTACTTCATCAAAGATGTTTTTTCGCCACTTCCCTTATTTGATTATGCATATGTGAAAACGAAAAACTTGACATAATTTAGAATTGACCCTCTCAGACACACATAATACAGTATTAAAGGGGTTAAAGGGTTCGAGGTGGTATGATATAGTACATTTCCCATAGTTATTATGATTCATCAATTAGAAATGTTACGCCTACACCCAGGTGTACCCTAATGTAAGCTCTATGTAGGTTTGGGAATTTATGTGCACTATCATCATGTAAACTACATACAGTTCTTTAAATTCATTTTCGAAATTATTCAAATTTCAATCAATCAAGTACTTCACTACTTTCAGTTGGTAACACCAATGGGTGAAATACATTATACCAAACACCAAACCATAAAAAAACTGCCCACCACCAATGATGACTCATAATGAATAATATAATAAGCAATCAGCACAACACTGTATGACAACTATTAATCCATTTTAGAAAATCCGCTCATTAACCCACTTCTTAAATACATCGCTTTAATGCGAGTAACCATATCAATTCATACGTTATTAAGCTAAGTGGATTATACATCAAAACGGGACTCTCTCATAGGTTCTGGAAGCTAGAGATGTACTGTATAAATTGTCCCTTAATCCAGAATAACTATTCTATATTTCCTAGTCTATTTTCTACATTGATCATGAAAATAGGTACCTCACCAAAGGGAATGGGAAAAGGGGGACTTGCAGTTTTGTGAGAATAATTAGACGGATTATGTGAATATCAAATATATTCCCTTCTCCATCTCTGCTTCTCTACACAATGTCTTCACTTGAGAAGATTGATCACACCTTTTTAAGTACGTACCCCTTCGGCAAGTCCTTTACAATTCCAACGGGTTCTGTCACGAGGATACCATTAACATTCGGAGAGAAAAACGTTACGTTCCATTCACAGATCATGCTGGAATGGCCGTGGTTGGACACATTACGAAAAGGATTTGGAGTAGTGACACGAAATCGTAACAAATTGAGAGACGGGATCGATCAACCAAAAAGAACTGCATATATGACAATTTTTTACCGCTGTGATCAAACGTATTGTCCGCTATGTATCTTGAACACCATGAATATGATAAAACTATAGGATGTGCATCAGACAAGGCTGATGTTTCATGCACATCATTATGTTTTGCTCTCACCTGAGAGATAGCTTCTTTGTTTTTTAATCATGTCAAAAATAGAGCTCAAGGATACATTGCTGCAGGGGTTCACATAGTTCATATCAAATATAGCGTCCTGCCATTTGTTTTGCAATGCTTCTAGTGTTATAGTACTTTGGATTGTCCTGCCGATATGTGGTCAACGTAAAGAATATTGTTATTCTCAAGAAGAATGAAGGTCGATTTGACCAATTATTACAACAAAGACATCGTATCTTCTTTTTTTTAGACAAAGGATCATAATTTTTATAAATGATGTTGTTGTTAACTTTCTGTGTTATTCCTTAACTAGACTGCGATGATATCAAATCAAGTCAAAATTATCACAGTCTTCTATGCAGGTGTTTGAAAGTTTCTAGCTGCAACGAAACAGAATATGTTTCTTTCCAGCCATATTTACTACATCTAGAGAACAAGGTGAGATTCAAAGTGAGGTGTCAAAAATGTCGATTGTGTCTTACCGTATCATGATATTAAAACCACTATTTACCAATTGCAGATGACAAAATAAGCCAACTTTAGTACTTCAAAATAGTTCTAAAATGTGAGTTACGGGTAGGAACAACCAATGTAAAAACAATAATAATAATGATAATGAGTATAATCAATGTTAAGTATTGTTAAACATGCAAAATCTAAACAATAATTGTTTTTAATGTTTCTAGAATAAACCGTCTACAGTTATGGCTTATTGGGAAAAATGGTGATATCTCCTTATAATTGTGGCTTTCTTGCAAAACATATGGTAGGATGTTTTGTGATTCAACTGAACTATACATATCCATCAAATGTGATAACTTGAACATTTTTAATCACTGCTCCCAATGGAAAACAGTGGCCTTAATTTATTGACAACAAAAAATCGGGAGTGTACACAGTTCATTAGGGATTTTTCAGACTTTCGCAGTAAACGGGTTAGCTGTGTGAAGGGACATTGCATGGAAATGGGTCACAATAATATCATCTGTCAAGCTGCCAAGGAGGTATTACAACCATGGGTTGGTGCTTCCAGAAGCGAGAAGCTTCTTCAAGAATCAATGTCGTGACGCTGACAGACAGGGGATTTGTTAATCCCAACTCTCTAGCAGTCTAGCACCTTGTGTGGCTGCCCTCACCCACATTCTTGGCTGGATCACCGCATGGAGTCGTCCCCCCTTAAAAAAACCAACAACAAACAAACAAAACAAAACAAAACAAAACAAAAATACTCGACCACAATTACAGGAGATATTTCTATCGAAATGACGACTTTCCAGCATTCTTCTCGCTCATTCACTACAATCTGTCCTGTGATACATTGTAAAACTTCTTTTTTTATTTCTCTCGATAAGCCTTCTTCTTTTTCTCCGCCTATGATTTATATCCTTATATTCACTCTGCCTTAACCCATTTCATTCGAAAACGCGAAATCATTCAAATTTACTGGAATTTGTAATTTCAAACGTTTCAGCACAGACAAAAACATGAACCATGATTGCTAACTCAAATGAAATAAAATGCAAGCTCCATTTTTGTTGTCGAATTTTACACTGTCTACTTAAAGGACAAGTTCACCTTCGTAAACATAAGGATTGAGAGAATGCAACAATGTTAGTAGAACACATCAGTAAAAGTTTGAGGAAAATTGGACAATCGATGCAAAAGTTATGAATTTTTAAAATTTTTGTGTTGGAACCGCTGGATGAGGAGACTACTACAGCTTGTGAGTCATATGCGTACAACAGTATAAAGAAAAATATAAAGAAAATTCAACATATTTTCACTTTTTTCACATAATATAAGAGCACTTGACTTGGCTCTTTCTAAAGGCAGGGGGAATAATATTACCCATAACATTTGTCGGTAACGAGTCGGGGGAATGTGAACTTTTTTCATAAGATGAAATTTTGTGAAATTCTCTTTATATTTTCCTTATATTGTTGTACGCATGTGACATCTAAATTATTCACACACTGCAGTAGTCTTCTCATCCAGCGGTTACTGCACAAAAACTTCAAAAATTCATAACTTTTGAACGGATTGTCCGATTTTCCTCAAACTTTCAATGATGTGTTCTACTAATATTGCTACATTCTCTCAATCCTTATGTTTATGAAGGTGAACTTGTCCTTTAAACAGCTCTTTCAAATTAATGTTATCGTTTTGAATAATGCTGAAATAGTGACATATCTAGCGATCTTTGTCTAGTCACCCTTAAAGTTGACCATGTTCGTGTAAATGAATTTCAGTGAGTCGCGCCATTGCCAAGGATGAGGAGCTGGGGGGGGGGGGGGGATTCATCAAAGTCGGAAGGCTGAAGCCGAGATGACAAAGGCGCGCGTGTGGAAAGCTAATAACTTGTTAAAAATTTACACCCTTTCCTGGTGACCTAACCGGTAAGTATCTTCACCCCTTTGTCTTCTAAAAGCCATAGCTCTCTGATGAAGGGAACATCTTCGCCGATTTTAATCAAAATGCGATTAAGATGGATGGCATCATTACAAGCCATCCTTTAGAATCCCTCAGTGAGGACTTACAGTGCAGTTCGTCCGATTGTAGTACGTACAAACACCCATCCGCTAATTATTAACAATGCGTCAAATTTCGATTTTAAAGAAAACCCCGTGTCTTCGGGCAAGGGAGAAGGACGTATACTATTGTCTTTCTTGTGTATTTGAGTATCACGACTGTGTGCTTGTAAAATAGGTTGCTGTTACAAGCCGTGGTGTTTAATGCTTGCAGCGTTAGTGTACAATATCACGTAATGATGTAATTACCATTTCAGCGTCTGCAGACAGCTCGAACCGAAGTACTTGAATTTTTAATTGCTGGGATCACAATATTGAGTCAATTAATTCAGTCAGTTTCACGTCAAAGTACATAACAATGCAGTTAATTATATATATGATTCTACGCGATACTGCGTCACGTTTGGCACTTCGTACTCTGGAAGTCAGACATCACAAAATCGTATAAATGCATTGGTTTGAGAGACAGTGGATATTCAGTGTAATATTTTGTATATCAATTACTATGCATGTTTAACTTTGGTAGAGCAGGGAATATCACTGGATGTATGTATACAAAGATATGTGTAGCTGTAACTCAAGTGAAAATCTTAGGTCTTGATTGTAACACATACAAAATAAATGCCGACATATTTATGTTGATATTGTTTTTTTTTTAGGACTATGAAGCGTAATGGCGGCAGCTAAAAGCTGCTTAGTCAATCCAAATGTTTTCGGATTAAGGACAAATGCCTAATATACGAGATGATCCAGTTACCAATTCTGACATAAGGTCATCATAACGCCGGCACTTTGAGCTCATGTGTAACGCACGTAAGGCTTAAATAGGTTAAAGATTAATCTAGATAAGGTTCTGATGTTAACATAATATAGGAAAGCTATAAATAAAACACCGTACACGTACACGTATATCTGCGCACGGTAATCCGTAGAACTTGATGGGTGCATATAAAATTACTTCTTCGTAATTTTTGCTATTGCTTTGTTTGCGCTTTTACTTGCTTCCTCAAACATGTCAAGTGCAATCGATTTGGGGCCATTGGTTTTCATTTCATATTATTTCATTTCACTTCACACCATTTATGTCATTTCCAACAAAAATGGAATTGCAAATAAACATTTGAATATACATAAGTATACACGAAATCAATACAAAATTGTAATAAAAGAAAATCTGTGAACTAACATGCATTAAAAAGTTATGTCTTTTACGATAAATACAAGCTAAATAATTAATTTTGCATCCAAATTTCTCCAGATTTTGTATCCAGAGTCAACTGGTGCGGCAAATTATAGTCAGGTATTCTAATTTAAAAGGAAACGGCAATTGCCATCGTCTTGGAATAAATTTATCAAGCCTACATCGTCCAATTCTGAATGATATACTGTTTTCAATGTTATCCTCTTTCCACAAAAAATACTAACAGATTTATCTTAACATAGGCTTACATAAACATACATAGCCCCACCTGGCATCCAAATTGGTATAAAAAAAAAAGCAGCCCTTTTGATCTAATTGGCACGAGAATGAAAATCACATACCTTGTTGCATTTGATAAAAAAGGGTGCAAAATAAATAGAATGAAATAAAATGTGCAATGAAATGAAAGTTGACGTCATAGTTGCTATGTGATGTCCAATGCAGTCTGATACACTGCAGAAGTTGCTGCGTTTCTCGCGGCCTATTTTTCAATAGTCCCTCGCACGCAAATCTATGACGGTTCCGTAGCTTCGTGCAACTGCATCGTTATGACGCACTTGAAAGCCGTTCGTGTTTGATAGCTGTGTATGATCTTAAGGAAATAAAATTATGACATAATGTATTATACTGTGTACACCTGATTTTTCACGAATATGAAATACCATAAATGGATGAGTTTAGGTTGCCGGAGGTGAAATTGTGGACAATTTACATGTCTTTAAAGCCCAATGTCTTCAGTAAGTGCAAATTTCCACGTAAAGAAAAAGTTGCTTGAGAAATTGGAGAAGAATTGATGGATCCATGGATGAGAAAGCAAAACTAGTGAGGAAACTTTCCCCCTTCTTTTTCTTGCCATTAGAGGTTGTAGGGCCGCTTGCCAATCCGTTGAGAACAGGGTAAACACTTCAAAGAAGACTGCATTTCAGGAAACCCCTACTTACGTCCGATTCTTGACCCGGGTACCTTCGGGCAATGCAACATGGCGATTGCGTATCAAAAATCTACGCGATAGTTCTGTCTTTTAAATCGCCCGCCCGACGCTGGTTTCATTAGACGATCGGGATCCTATGTAAAGAGCGAAGTGAAGACTCGTGTCCGCTGAATCTCAGATGCAAGCACTGATGATAAGCCAACACCCCGATGCTCTATTTATTGCACCCCTATTTAGATTATCAGATTCTCTCTCTCTCTCCCTCAAGTCTTCTCTTAGCCTTCCTTCTGTCTCTCCTTCACTCGTTCCCCCTTTCCAAGTAGCTAACTCCTCTCCTCTTTCTTTCCTTTTTCTTCTCTTACTCTCTTACAGTTTGGCAGCAATGACGATTCTCAACCCGAGGGTGAATGGACGATCATAATTCATGAGCGGTGTCTTCATCACGGCTAGTGTGACTGTATCTGTGTCGCCGAATAATTTTCTTCTGTCTCTAGTTACTGTCAAAATACCGGCCTTTCAGTTCTCACTCCGTGAAAAGATAACAAAGAAGAGCAAAACCGCGAACAAACAGACCGACGAATGAGTGGTGTGAAATTCAAACTTTTGAATGTGCTCGCATGAATAATCATGCTTAATGTAGATGTGGTTACGTATTGTTTTCATACTAACTATTCCTTCATTCAGAATTGCTTACGATGTCTTCTTCAATGTATAAATCGTTTAGATTGTGACTACTGAAATGGGTATTAAAATGATGATGAATCATTACTATCACCATCATTATTAACATCATTATAGACATCTGTAGATGTACTTACAGTAATATCATTTTCATCATCACTATATTGCAACTGTTACCATTACCCTTAGTTGTAATAGTGGCATTGCGATGGCGCTGCTGAGAGTAATAACAGTCATGTTTATAACGATAGAAACTATGACATATTTTAAGATTTTCTGGAAATTCGTAACTTTGAGAAAGCCCCTGTAATGAATGCTTGTTTATTCATCATTTTTTTCTTTTGTTATTCAAGATTTGTTTCTCCATTTCTCAGCAAACATTTTTGTTTGTACTATGGATATCTTGCATAATACTAACATAGTTTCATGCATTTCCAAAGATCTATGTTTGGGGTAAAGTGACAGAAAATTAATGACATCCACCATAATAAATGCTTTTTCTGAAGTGATTCATGCAATGATCACGTGGATGTTTGTTTTCCCTTACTATACTAGTAAATGAACTTGGCCTGTGGATCGGATAAAGAAATGAATAGAGTCCAGGAAGAGAGAAAAGAAGAGTTTACTAGAGGTGGGGAGAGGGAGGAAGAGAAGGAGGAGGAGGAAGAAGAAGAAGAAGAGGAAGAAGCAGAGGAGGAGGAGAGAGCAACTCCTGTAATGGTTGCCTTTCCAAATGAGGAGCTCTAGGGCTGGTAGAGCTATAGCAATGCTCATACATTTTCTGAATCATAAAGCAAACGTAACCACTGCAGGAATGTGCTTGATATTTATTTTTTGAGTGAAATGATAGACACAACTCAATTAATACGTGCGGTATCAGTGTTGTTCTGTCTGCTTTACGCCCCTAGAAAATATATTGAAATTATCACTGCTTAGAATCGCTTATTACCTAACCTGTATTGCGCTCATAGACATTGTTAGAAGGCACGTGACATTTCACCTTAATTATCTCGATCTTGCCGAATTCTATAAAGTAAAGTGCATACGGTGCTTACATCTTGTGCGTATGTACATGGATAAGCATGTGCCATTGATATAGGTTTACGTTTATCTATATGTCAGGGATCCATTTCTCTTTCGAAAATACTCGATGGCTCCAAGAAATAATTTCCTTGTAGGCTGTGTACTCCTGTTATTAGCTACACCGATTAATTGAGAGTAACGATTCAGTGACACACAATTTTAATAAAATACTTTCAGCATGCTCGACTCAAGGGTCATATGACTGCAATTTAAACTACAGACATTTCCAGTTTATAAACTGAGATCACACATCAAATTACTAACTTTCTTCTTCTTAACATTTCTCTTGTATTCACTGAGAACACTTCTTTTTTTTACACAAGAGCACTAATACCTAAAATTGTAATCTCTTTTTTCTCAAAGTTTGTTTATCTCCTTTGGTAATTTCTTATAAACAAAGGATATAATTTTTGTAATCGTTTCCCATATTTAAGGCACGTTCCACAGAGATTTACAAACAAATAAATCTAATGCTAACATTTTGTATTCCAATTATTTTTAATCATATTCACTGCAAAATGACTTCAAGATGTGAAATCTGATAAACTTTGATTTAAACCTGAAAAGAAAATTATGGCCAATGGGCATGTGATATTTAGATTGGGATGGTACACTTAAATGATGAGCGACCTGCTCTCTCTATTCTTAATTCTGACAGGAGATCCTCCGCGGTCAGTTTTCATAACGTGAACTGATGTCAGGGTTTTGGTATTGACACCAATACAAACCCAGTGCCTTCGCCTCTGAAGAGTAGTCATGTTTTATTTATGATTTGACCATCGTAAACACTTAATACCATCGATTCAGACACGTAGGTCGAGTGAATCTTCGAGCACGAGATGTAGAACGAGATCAGTTAGCTGTATAATATCTAGAAAAGTGAAAATCGAGTCAGATTTGACTCTCAAAATCTATAACGGTCATACCAAACCACCATTGCGCCCTCTTCTGACTTTGGAAGGACTGTCTACTCGTCTACTCGAGCAGTACAATCAAGATAAATAGATGAAAGGTTAAAAATGATACCATCGCCCTTAAATCCCTGGAAAACGCCATTTATTACATGGTCGACTCTGCCTGCAAATCACGCGAGTATTCTAAAAATCAATTTCAGCGTCCTCCATCACGGCGTGAAAA